>NC_054496.1:7438528-7643528 GCF_017639515.1 Carcharodon carcharias | reverse complement strand
GTGTGTATGTGTGTGGTTGGGTGTGTGTATGTGTGGGGGTGTGTATGTGTGCGGGTGTGTATGTGTGTGTGGGGGTGTATGTGCGGGTGTGTGTGTGTGTGGGGGGTTGTGTTTGCATGTGGCAATGTGCGTATATGTGGGGTGTGTGTTTGTATGTGTGTGTGTGTGTGTGTGTGGGTGTGTGTGTGGGTGGGGGTATGTATGTGTGTGTGTGTGGGGTGTGGGTGTATGTGGGATGTGTATGTGTGTGTGTGTCTGTGTGTGTGGGGGGTATGTGTGTGTGGGAGGTGTGTGTGTGTGGGGGGAGTGTGTGTGGGTGTGGGGGTGTGGGTGTGTGTGGGTGTGTGTGTGGGTATGTGTGGGTGCATGTGTGTGGGGGGGTGTGTTGTGTGGGTGTAGGTGTGTGGATGTGGGTGTGGGTGTGTGTGTGTGGGTGTGGGTGTGGGTATGGGTGTGTGTGGGTATGGGTGTGTGGGTGTGTGTGTGTGGGTGTGGGGGTGTGGGTGTGTGTGGGGGGCGGCTTGTGTGTGTGTGTCAGGGTGTGTGTGTGTGTGTGTGTCGGGGTGTGTGTGTGTGTCGGGGTGTGTGCGTGTGTGTGTGGGGGTGTGTATGTGTGTGGGTGTGTATGTGTGTGGGTGTGGGTGTGTGTGTGTGGGTGTGTATGTGCATGGGTGTGGGTGTGTGTGTGGGGGTGTGTATGTGTGGGTGTGTGCATGGGTGTGTGGGGGTGTGTGCATGTGTGTGTGGGGGTGTGTGTGTTTGTGTGCGTGTGTGTGGGGGTGTGTGTGGGAGTGGGTGTGGGGTGTGTGTGATGTATGTGAAGTGTGTGTGTGTGTGTGGGTGTATGTGTGTGGGTGTGGGGGTGTGTATGTGTGTGGTTGGGTGTGTGTATGTGTGGGGGTGTGTATGTGTGCGGGTGTGTGTGTGTGTGTGGGGGTGTGTGTGCGGGTGTGTGTGTGTGTGGGGGGGTGTGTTTGCATGTGGCAATGTGCGTATATGTGGGGTGTGTGTTTGTATGTGTGTGTGTGTGTGTGGGTGTGTGTGTGGGTGGGGGTATGTATGTGTGTGTGTGTGGGGTGTGGGTGTATGTGGGATGTGTATGTGTGTGTGTGTCTGTGTGTCTGTGTGTGTGGGGGGTATGTGTGTGTGGGAGGTGTGTGTGTGTGGGGGGGGTGTGTGTGGGTGTGGGGGTGTGGGTGTGTGTGGGTGTGTGTGTGGGTATGTGTGGGTGCGTGTGTGTGGGGGGGTGTGTTGTGTGGGTGTATGTGTGTGGGTGTGGGTGTGTGTGTGTGGGTGTGGGTATGGGTGTGTGTGGGTATGGGTGTGTGGGTGTGTGTGTGTGTGTGTGGGTGTGGGGGTGTGGGTGTGTGTGGGGGGGGGCTTGTGTGTGTGTGTCAGGGTGTGTGTGTGTGTGTGTGTCGGGGTGTGTGTGTGTGTCGGGGTGTGTGTGTGTGTGTGTGTTGGGGGGGGGTGTGTGTGTGTGTGTGTCGGGGTGTGTGTGTGGGGGGGGTGTGTGTGTGGGGGGGGCGGTGTGTGTGTATGTGGGGGTGTGTTTGTGAGTTGGGCAGTGTTTGTGTGTTGGGTGTGTGTGTGTGTGGGTGTGTTTGTGTGTTGGGCAGTGTTTGTGTGTTGGGTGTGTGTTGGGGGGGGTGGGTGTGGGGGTCTGAGTGTTTTTTATTTGCGTGTGTGGGGACCGTGTGAGTGTGTGTGTGTAGGGGGGGGATGTGTGTGAGGGGGTTGTGTGTGTGTGTGTGTGGGATGTGTGTGGGTGTGTGTGTGTGTGGGTGTGTATGTGTGTGGGTGTGTATGTGTGTGGGTGTATGTGTGGGGGTGTGTATGTGTGTGGGTGGGTGTGTGGGGGTGTGTGTGTTTGTGTGGGTGTGTGTGGGGGTGTGTGTGATGTATGTGAAGTGTGTGTATGTGTGTGGTTGGGTGTGTGTATGTGTGTGGGTGTATGTCTGTGTGGGGGTGTGTATGTGTGGGTGTGGGGGGGTGTGTGTGTGTGGGTGTGTGTGTGTGGGGGGGGTGTGTGTATGGGGGTGTGTGTGTTTGGGGGGTGTGTGTGATGTGTGTGGGGATGTGTGTGATGTGTGCGGGGGTGTGTGTGTGTGGGGGTGTGTGTGGGGGTGTGGGTGTGTGTGGGTGTGTGTGTAGGGCTGTGGGTGGGTGTGGATGTGGGTGGGTGTGAGGTGTGGGTGTGGGTGTGTGTGTGGGTGGGTGTGTGTGGGGATGGGGGTGGGTGTGTGTGTGTGTGGGTGTGTGTGTAGGGCTGTGGGTGGGTGTGGATGTGTGTGGGGGTGTGTGTGGGTGTGAGGTGTGTGGGTGTGTGTGGGGGTGGGTGTGTGTGTGTTTGGGGGGTGTGTGTGGGATGTGTGTGTGTTGGGGGAGTGTGTGTAGGTGTGTGTGTGTGTGGGGTGTGTGTGTGTGTGTGGTGTGTGTGTGTGTATGTGGGGGGAGTGTGTATGTTTGGGTGGGTGTGTGTGTGTGTGTGGGTGTATGTATGTGGGGGGAGTGTGTGTAGGTGTGTGAGGTGTGTGTGTGTGAGGTGTGTGTGTGTGTGGGTGTGTGTGTGGGGGGAGTGTGTGTGTGTGTGTGTGTGTGTGTTTGGGGTGTGTGTGTGGGTGTGTGTGTGGGGGGAGTGTGTGTGTGTGTTTGGGGGTGTGTGTGGGATGTGTATGTGGGGGGAGTGTGTGTGTGTGTTTGGGGGGTGTGCGTGGGATGTGTGTGTGTGTGTGGGGGGTGTGTGTAGGTGTGTGTGTGGGGGGAGTGTGTGTTTGGGTGGGGGTGTGTGTGTGTGTTTGGGGTGTGTGTGTGGGATGTGTGTGTGTGGGGGGGGTGTGTAGGTGTGTGTGGGGGGGAGTGTGTGTGTGTGTGTGTGTTTGGGGGGTGTGTGTAGGTGTGTGTGGGTGTGTGTGTGTGTGTGTTTGGGGGGTGTGTGTGGGATGTGTGTGTGTGGGGGGGAGTGTGTGGGGGGTGTGTGTGTGGGGTGGTGTGTGTGGGATGTGTGTGTGGGGTGTGTGTATGTGTTTGGGGGTTGTGTGTAGGTGTGTGTGGGTGTGTGTGTGTGTGTTTGGGGGGTGTGTGTGGGATGTGTGTGTGTTGGGGGGGAGTGTGTGTGGGGTGTGTGTGTGTGTGTTTGGGGGGTGTGTGTGGGATGTGTGTGTGTGTGGGGGGTGTGTGTGTTTGGGGGGTGTGTGTGTTTGGGGGGTGTGTATGTAGGTGTGTATGGGGGTGTGTGTGTTTGGGGGGTGTGTGTGTTTGGGGGGTGTGTGTGTAGGTGTGTATGGGGGTGTGTGTGTTTGGGGGGTGTGTGTGTAGGTGTGTGTGGGGGTGTGTGTGTTTGGGGGGTGTGTGTGTAGGTGTGTGTGGGATGTGTGTGTGTGTGGGGGGTGTGTGTGTAGGTGTGTGTGTGTGTGGGGGAGTGCATGTGTGTGTGTGTGGGATGTGTGTGTGTGGGATGTGTGTGTGTGTGTGGGGGTGTGTGTAGGTGTGTGTGTGGGATGTGTGTGTGTGTGGGGGTGTGTGTGGGATGTGTGTGTGTGTGTGGGGGTGTGTGTAGGTGTGTGTGTGGGATGTGTGTGTGTGTGGGGGGGTGTGTGTAGGTGTGTGTGTGGGATGTGTGTGTGTGTGGGGGTGTGTGTAGGTGTGTGTGTGGGATGTGTGTGTGTGTGTGGGGGTGTGTGTAGGTGTGTGTGTGGGATGTGTGTGTCTGTGGGGGTGTGTGTAGGTGTGTGTGGGGGTGTGTGTAGGTGTGTGTGTGGGATGTGTGTGTGTGTGTGGGGGTGTGTGTAGGTGTATGTGTGGGATGTGTGTGTGTGTGGGGATGTGTGTAGGTGTGTGTGTGTGTTGGGGGGGGATGTGTGTGTGTGGGGGGGGGTGGGGATGTGTGTGTGGGGGGGTGGTTTGTGTGTGTGTGGGTGTTGGGGTGGGTGTAACTCACCCAATGTGATGTCAACAGAACCTGCTGCTGAAACACTGATGAGTTAACGGTGGTGTGACGGTCACTGGATGAGGGACGGTCTGTTCTATTGATCTGACATCCGTCTCAAACCTGTGTCCAGGACCCGGGCTGCTTGTGCTGCAATATCACAGGTAACTGAGAAACAATGGCACAACGTCAGCTTCATGAGTGTAACAATCCCTCCAGAATTTATTGTGCTGAAGTCACTGGTGGAAATTTGCCCACTGTTTGCAGTTGTCTCCAGCCCTGGATATTATGACCCCAACCCAAATCAAGGTCAAATGATAAAAGACGATGGACCTTTTAAAAGCAAGATGCAATTTTTGTTTTTCTCTAGTCACCCAGTTTATGCTTAGTGAGGATAGGGGTGTGTTACAGAACAACATTCTGGCTGTAATGAACGCACTGCCACCTCTGAACAGTAGGGGTTGCTCTCTCTTTGCATTTGAGTTGAGGCGTGTTGGTAGGTTATGGCAGAGGGAACTTTATTCCTTCTTAGTTCTTTCATTTTTTCTTACATTCCAGCTCTTTAGATGTTCCAATCATTTTTAAAAATATATTGTTTTGTCAACTGCAGGGCTTCGTACCTATCTGAGCAGCAGCATCAACCTCTCTCTTCCTACCTGATACCTCCTTGTACCAACCCTCCTGAGTGTGAGGGTCCAAGTTGTCATTGTACTTACAGCACAGAAACAGGCCATTCGGCCCAACAGGTGTATTCCAAGTGTTTATGCTCCACACGAGCCTCCTCCCACCCCTACTTCATCTCATTCTATCACCACGTCCCTCAATTCCTTTCTCCCTCATGTGTTTACCCAGTGTTTATTCAATGCTAAGATAAAAACAAAAAAACTGCGGATGCTGGAAATCCAAAACAAAAACAGAATTACCTGGAAAAACTCAGCAGGTCTGGCAGCATCGGCGGAGAAGAAAAGAGTTGACGTTTCGAGTCCTCATGACTCATTTGGTAATGAGGACTCGAAACAACAACTCTTTTCTTCTCCGCCGATGCTGCCAGACCTGCTGAGTTTTTCCAGGTAATTCTGTTTTTGTTTTCCACTCAATGCTGTTCACCGTGGTAACGAGTTCCACATTCTCACCCCTCTCTGGGTAAGGACGTTTCTCCTGAATTCCCTGATGGAGTTATTTGTGATGTCTTATACTGACGGCTAATCTCACTGTGATAGAGTGATTGGCTTGGCTCTCAACCCTCTGTGAGAGAACATAGGAACTAGGAGCAGGAGTTGGAAAGTCAGCCTCTCAAGCCTGCCCCACCATTCATTACGATCATGGCTGATCTCAACTCCAATTTCCTGCCCTCTCCCCCTAACCTTTCAACCCATTACTAATTAAAAATCTGTCAATCTCCTCCTTAAATTTATTCCGAAAGAGAGAGAGAGAGAAAAAGAGAGAGATTGTTACCTGTGGTTGTATAAAACCAGGAATCTCTGGGTGGTGATGGGACGAACTCTGAGTTCCATCCAAAACAAAACTGAGAAGGGAAGGACTCAAACCCTCAGAAAGCTCACCCAGTGTCAGCGCAACGAACCTGGGGCCACTGCAATGTGTAACATATGAGGAACGTTTGAGGACTCTGGGTCTATACTCGATGGAGTTTAGAAGGATGAGGGGGGATCTGATTGAAACTTACAGAATACTGAAAGGCCTGGATAGAGTGGACGTGGGGAAGATGTTTCCATTAGTAGGAGAGACTAGGACCTGAGGGCACAGCCTCAGAATAAAGGGAAGACCTTTTAGAACAGAGATGAGGAGAAACTTCTTTAGCCAGAGAGTGGTGAATCAATGGAATTCATTGCCACAGAAGGCTGTAGAGGCCAGGTCACTGAGTGTATTTAAGACTGAGATAGATAGGTTCTTGATTGGTAAGGGGATCAAAGGTTACAGGGAGAAGGCGGGAGAATGGGGTTGAGAAACTTATCAGCCATGATTGAATGGGGGAGCAGACTCGATGGGCCGAATGGCCTAATTTCTGCTCCTATGGTCTAATGTGTAGCAGTCTAGTTCTCTAGCGGAGAGGCTGCAGCTGCTGTGAGGGATGTGATGCAGCAACGTGTTCACGCCCCGGCTCTCCCTTCTGATTGTCAGACCGTGGACTTGGCGTACCTGGCTAAAATAACCCACGGCTTCTCGGGCGCCGACCTCACCGAGATCTGCCAGCGGGCGTGCAAACTGGCGATTCGGGAGGCCATCGAGGCAGAGGTCAAGCGGGAGCAGGAACACCAAAACCACCCGGACATCGCCATGGTGAGTGAGACCCACCCCCGCTTACACCGACACCGGGGAGTGAAAATTACCCCGTTCGCCACAGGGGTGTCCCTTAGCTGGATTTCTAAACCCAGGCGGAGTTTGACATTTACCCGGGACCCCAGGTATTGTTGGTGACCTTTGTGGATCCGAACGGGTTGGGGTGAATGAGGGCTTGGCCTAAATAGCCAAGTGGTTATGGTACTGGGTTTGTAACCCCAAGATCACGAGTTCAAATCTCACAATGGCAACCTATGAAACAATATAACTTCATCTGAAACAGATTGGGGTGAATGAGGGACTTCAACAGCAGCGTCTTGCATTTATGTAGCGCCTCTAACTTAGTAAAAGGCCCCGAGCCGCTTCACAGGAGCGTTACCCAACAACACTTGATGCCGGCCACAGGAGATATTACTACAGGCGACCAAAAGCCTGGTTAAAGAGACAGACCCTCGTTAAATCCCCCCCCCGAGGAGAATGAGGGAGGGAGTTCCAGAGCTCGGGGCCCAGACAGCTAAAGACATGCCCCTGATGTTCACCACCAGCTCAGACAGCATGTTCCTTTAGTGTTCTCACACACACAATGTTTGAGCTGGACGGTGAGGGGGAGGGAGAAATCTAGCGGATCACACTAAGAGATACCCAGTCTAGCGAAATTGTCGGCCAGTAGAGAAAGGAACAGGGGTTGTGAGTTGATGTCTGTCCTTCACCAATTTGCTGATACTCAATGAAACGACTCTTTATAAAATTGAATGTTGCCCCCCACCCCGACCCCCCAACCCCCTTTGACCTACTTCCATTGTAGGATCCTGTCCTGATCATTCCCACCTGCAGAGCTGGATGGTGGGGGGGGCCGGAGGGGAATCCGGTTTGAATATCCACCCCCATGGCCCTGCCTTTTTGTGTTTTAAAAACAGGAGGACGACTACGATCCTGTCCCTGAGATTCGCCGTGACCACTTTGAGGAGGCCATGAGGTTCGGACGCCGATCGGTCAGCGACAACGACATCAGGAAATACGAGATGTTCGCCCAGACCCTCCAACAGAGCCGAGGCTTCGGGAACTTCAGGTGTCGCTCGGAGCGCGTTGTAACACTCCGCGCGGAGAGAGCTTTGCATTTATATAGCGCCCCCCACCGAACCCGACTAAACACTTTTGAAGCACTGTTGCGATACAGGAAATGAGGCAGCCCCATTTTGCGCACAGCAAGCTCCCACAAACAGCGATGGTGACACTTGACCAGATAATCTATTTCAGCGACCTTGGTTGAGGGGTAAATATTGGTGGGGGGGCGCCGGAGAGAATGCCTCCCCTCTTCAAAATAGTGAAGTAGGTGGGGTCTCGTACGCCTACCTGAGAGGGCAGACGGTGGGGGTGGGGGGGGGCGCGGGGGTGGGGGTGTCCTCAGTTAAAATGCCTCATCCAAAAGACAGCACCTCCGGGGCTGCAGCACTCCCTCAGTGCAGCACTGAAGTGCCAGACTGGATTCTGACCTCTAAAAACCTCTGGTCTGGGACTTGGACCCACAGCCGAGAGTGCCGTTCACTGAGCCAGTGGTACTCAGGTCGCTTCTCCCACCGGCTCCTACGTGTGGAATCTGTGCCGACAGAGAAAGACCGACTTGCATTTTTATGGCGCCTTTCACACCTTTGCAATATCTCGAACCAGCCAGTGTGTTTTTTTTTGTTAATTTAAAGAGTAGTCATTACCTTTACAATATGGGAGGAGATTTTCAAAGGGAACTTTCTGATGGGTCTGCTGTTCACATCTGTCCCAGAAAGACCATGAGTCTTAACATCACGGACATTAAGCCCATAGTCTCCATAATCCCTAATCCAAAGCCACATACCTTCATATGTAGAGACCTCTGCAAACAAAAGGAACATGATCAAGCCCCATCGCGTCTTTTTTGAATTACAAGAGCCCCTTGTTGCTTTCTCTCTGGCAACACCTCAGCCAAATAGACTCAACTTGCCAACCAATCAGCAGCCTTTTCTCCTGTAGTATAACTTGTTGCAATCATTTGAAATTTGGAATTCTTGCCTTTGTCCTGATGAGTGAAAGACGAAAAGTTTTGGCAATGTCTCTCCCCCTCTCGCGCTCTCTATCTCTCTCGCGCTCTCGCTCTCTCTCTTTCCCTTCAACATTGTCCATAATCCTTCTCAAAGTCCCATTAATATCTGTTCCCTTTCCTCTTCTAGGTTTCCATCTGCCAATCCAAACAGTGGACAGGGGAGTAGTGATGGAGGGAGCGGAGGGAACCTGTATCGTGAAGAGGGAGATGATGATCTTTACAACTGAGCAGCGAGTCAAAGGTCAAAGTTTACAGGTCATGGCTTGGGGACGGCAGCCTATACCCTGCACCTTGTACATCGCCAAGGACAGAACTGTTACCTTGAACCTTGCGGGGAAGCAGTACCTAATCTGCGGCAGTTTGGACTCCGAATTTACTTCAGCTTCACGAACTCTCTGACCCGTGTCCCAGTGTTTGGTTAATGGCGGGTATGGGTTGATAGCTCAACGCTTTGTACAGTACACAGGGCGTAAATGTGATGGTCCATTCACCATTGGCTGTGTGGGGGCAATGGGTGCACGCTTGTGTGAGTGTGTGTGCGTGTGCGTGTGTGTTTGTGTGCGAGCACGTCTGTGTGTACACTAAGACTGCCGTCCATCCAAATTAGCCTGGCCTTTCACAATGTTACTGGACAAAACCAAAAACCCCAGATTAAAAAAAGGACCTTTCTGTTTTTTAAGGTACTTCTGTGATTTACGAAATGGTGTTTTCTAATTTACACTGAGAGGAAAAGCTGATAGTCAAATCTATAACTCCATTTCCTCACCCACCCTGATTCTGTATCTCTTGGAATTCGTCCCCTGGTATTCAGCCGTATAACAGGCTGAAATATATTAAACACTCACCGTGTGACAAGGTGTGTCTGAGGGAGGATGGAAACAAGACCTCGTTTACCAATCTCCCGGCTTTTCGATATGGAACAAGACTGTGCTCGCTGGCTTCTGGCCCCTCCACCCCACCCCCCACCCACCACCTCAAATTTAACATTCTTACCCTTTGCTTTCAAGTCCCTCCTTGCCCTCGACCCCCCCCTCCACCTCCCTATCTCTGCAATCTCCTTCAGCCCTACAACCCCCTGGTATGGGCACTTGAACAGCACCAGCCTGACTGCACAAACTGTTCCTGGGGGCCCCAGGTAGGGCCGAGGCCTCGTTTTAAATTAGGCCAGTGAACTGGCCTGTGGGATGTGGCCTTGCACCTCCCACAACTCCCTACAGCCTCCAGCAATTGAAGCTTCTAACCTCCAGGACACTGTTGTGGAGGGGGGGGGGGCGTGTAGAGGGGGTGGGGGGGGGTAGTTGGTGGAGGTGGGGAATCACGGGCACAGTAAAAAAATGTAGGTATGTTCGATTTTCTTTGTACATTTTGTTATCCAAAAGGAGATGGGTGAAAAGAGGTCCTCTTGAATGGGTGAAGCGGACGAAGGAGTGACATGTTTGACGGAGCCTCCCAGGAATATGTCCGACCAGAGTTGGCAACCCGAGCAAACGGGTCTGATTTGAAAGTTTTCCCTGTGTTTTTTTTTAAAAGCCGAAAGCCTTCTGCCTCTCTCCCTGTCCTCGTCCGGCATTTAATGAGGGATATGGGCTGCCTGTATCCCCCATCACCGCCTCTTCCCCGTGAACGCTGACACAGCTTCCTGGCCAAAGGTGTCTGGTTTGGTTTTTGTAGAGCGAGGGCACTCGCTTTTCACTCGCCCGCGATTTAAAAACAAACAGCTCTTGCAAAACGGGGAAGGGTTTTCTTTTTCTTATGGATTTCAGAGGTAAGCCTTGTGACAGTCAAAGAAAACACGGGAAATCGAGCGGACGTTGTGACGGTCAGTCAAGTGGGGGAAGGGATTGAACCAAGCAGGATGGGGGTTTCCTACCTGTTTGCTGCCCATTTTAGGTCATTACCCCGACAGTGTCAGAGAATGGCTAGGGGGATAGGAGGCCATTCAGCCCATCAAGCCTGTGCCAGCTCTCTGCAGGAGCATCTTAGCTAGTCCCTCTCCCCTACCTTTTCCCCATAAAACACAGAGATAGGAGCCGGAGTTGACCATATGACCTGTCGAGCTTTCTCCCCCATTCAATACAATCATGGTTGACCTTGGGCTTCAACTCCGCCTTCCCATCCACCCCCCCACCCCCATACCCCTCGATTCCCTGAAAGACCAAAGATCTGTCTATCTCAGCCTTAAATATATTCAACGATGGAACGTCCACAACCCTCTGGGGTAGAGAATTCCATAGACTCTCAACCCTTTTTGAGTGAAGTAATTTCCCTTCATCTCAGCCCTAAACGGCCGACCTCTTACCCTGAGAAGATTTGAAGAATCAATACTTTGTCAGACTGATAGTGCAGGTATTCGGACTGGTTCCTGAGGGGGCTCTCTCTGAGAGCGCCACTTCCTGTGGTTCGGTCACTGCTGAGTCAACCGATCCCACCAACTGGGGCTCTTCCCATTGGCCTCAGTACCGGATGGATCAGGAAAGAGAAAAGTCCGTCCCGCTCTGGGCCGCACCCTAGTAATTCCTGTAAAGTTCAACCCCGCAAGGTTGGCTAAGACCCAGGCTGTGAAGCCTTCCACTGGCGAATTGCCTGCCCACTGCTTGCTGCCTAAGCTCCCATATTGGAGATTGGTGTTTACCTACTTGTTGGAAGGAAGCTGATATTGGTGGAAACTCCAATCCAGTGGAAGCTAATAGAGAAGGACTTAGATCTTGAAGATGGAATTCTCAAAGGCCAAGAAACTCTGTCTGTTGGTTCTTATATTTCTCACTCACTGGTTTGTCCAGTGTGGTCCTGGAGTCCTGTTGCCTCTTTGACTGACAGATGAATCCTAAATCAGAACAGCAAAGTCTGTACCAAAAGCTTGCGATTTATATAAATGAACCAATATTGCTCTCTAGTCAGGAACATAACCAGCTTGAACTCTGCCCCCACAAACTTGAAAGAGTTTAAAAGGCCCTCGTGCTGCTGTTGAGACGGTTACAGTTGATCTCAGCTCATTACCTCAGGTGATATCCTGCCTGGGCATTGTCTGTTGGTGTCACATTAACTCTGGCATCTTTTGGAAATATTTTTATCTCCTCACAGAAGGACATTGAAAATCAGAAATTTGACGGGACAACAGTTAGAGAGCCCATTGATTTTCAGAATCACATTTTTGAACAGTTTGCAAACTGTGACCTACCAAAAGTTAGGAATGGGCTGTACCAGCTGCTTCATGAGTAGACGCCCTGCTGTCCCTCCCCTCCACTCCCTCCTTTTCCTATCCCACCATTTCCTGTTCCTCCCTCCCTCTTGCGTCCCTTTTCCTCACCTCTTCACTTTTGCTTCCTCCTTCTCTCTTTCCAAATTTCCTGTCTCCCTCCCCCCTCACCCCTTCCCATTCTTTTCCAACACTATCCTTCCTATTCTGCTCCCCATCCCTCCTTCCCTCCAATCTCTCCCCCCCTCCACTCTCTCTCTCTCTTTCTGTCACACACCCCTCCCCTCTATCTCTCTCACCCCCCACACACATTCTCTATCTTTTTCTCTTACCCCTCCTCTCGATCTCCCTCTCTTACTCTCTCTCACCCCTCTACACACTCACTCTCTCACACCCTCCTTTCAGTCACACTCCTCCACACACACACACACACACACACACACTCTTTTTCTCTCTCTCTCTCTCTTAACATCCTCTCACCCTCACACTCTGTCACCCCTCCATACACTCTCTCTCGCACCCCTCCTTTCTTTCGCTCTTTCCTTCAGACACTTTCTCTCTCTCACCCCTCCACTTCCTCTCTCCATCCCAACCAGTTTGTGAAGATTGTCTCTCAAGCTGTTAAATAACCTTTTCAATCAAACTAACCTGTATTGTGAAGTTTGATGGTTTTATTACACACGTTTGCAATTTAAAGTTTAAGTTTAATTTCATTTTGGATTATGAGATGAAGTTGTATACATTTATAAAACATATATAAAGTCTATAAATCACATCTTGCTGAGACATGTTAGGTTAAAAAAAAACTCATCTGCTGTGACTTAAAAGGATAATAAAGGTGCTGAACTTTACTTCAAAATCACTCAATAAACATAAAGCAGCTTTGTGACTGTAAGATTAGCCCAGCCCACCTGAACGACCCTGTGTTCCTCGGCCTTCCCATTGCTAAGGCCAAGCTGGTGTTCATCAAAGCAGCTTCGGAATCAGGGCCGGCTGTTCCCAGACTGAGCCCCATCGGGACCTGTCGATCACCTGTCAAATTCAGCTGAACAGAGCCCTTTGAGTGGGAGATGTTAGTCACACGAGTCTCCAAGCTTCAGAGGCAGTGCTCAGAGGCAATAGTGAAAGATATAAACGTCTAAATCTGACAGGCAGAGAAAGACCCTTAACTAACCCACAGAGTGATGGTCAGATCATTATAATTAAACACAATTACCCTCCAATAACCCCCTCCTCCTCTCACACCACCCTCCACTCACTCCTCCCATGTTCCCATTTCCCTCCCCCCCCTCCATACCTACCCCCCCAACCATCCTCCCCTCACTTCCTTGTTAAAGCCATCCCCTCTACCCACCCCCTCCTCTCCACAATACCCACTCATCCTTGCCCCCCACACCTCACCTACCCTCTCAACTGCCCCCTCGCCTTACCTAACCCCACACTTCACCTACCCCTGCCCCCTCGCCTCACTTAACCCCACACTTCACCTACCCCTGCCCCCCCGCCTCACCTACCTCCCCCCAACCCTTTCCCTCCCTTGCCCCCTCCCCCACCACCATGCAAGTTGAATATTAAAGGCAAATTGAATGATGAACATCTATTTTTATTCAATTACATCTCAAAGCGCTAACTAAAAAGGCCACAATACAAAAATAAGTAGCTCAAAAATTACAATAATTCTTAAATACATTCATTTCATACACATATATTTAAAATTCTTTCAGATAAACTGTATTCTTGAATAAGTGCACAAAGAATAAACAGTACTGGGATCTTAGCAAATATATAATATATGTTTCACTGAAGTGCCATTTGCAAAGTAAAGTGCAATGAATTAAGGAGTTCACCATCAACAGTTGCTGTAGCTTAAGACGTAACCCCTTCAGATAACGTATCACATTCTTGACAGGTGCTGTTTTTTGGAATCTTCTAGAAAGTAGTCAGTGCATTTATATTTTTGTTTTTTTAAATCTAGCCCCTTGCAGAGGATGTTAAGCTGCCTCCACCCCCTGCCCCCCTACCTCATGGAGCTGGGATGCGTGAGGTAATGTCAACATTGTCACATTAGGAAAGGGGAGGAAGGAAGTAACATTTCTATAGCGCCTTCCACGACCTCAGGAAGTCCCAAAGCACTTTACAGCCAAAGAGATACTTTTGACCTGTTGTACTGTAGGAACTGCGGCACTCTACTTGCACACAGAAAGCTCCCACAAGCAGCAATGTGATAAACAACCAGATAATCTGTATTTAAAGACAATGATTCCGGGATAAGTATTGACCAGGACATCAGGGGAGGGCTCCCCTGCTCTCCTTTGACTTTGTGCCATGGGATCGTTTACATCCACCTGAGAAGGCACAGGAATACTTAACGTCTCATCCGAAAGGCAGCACCTCGGACAGCGCAGTACTCCCTCAGTGCCCTACTGGGAGTGTCAACCTGGATGTTTGTGCTTAAGGTTCTGGAATGGGACTTGAACCCACTATCTTCTGACTTAGAAGCAAAGTATGTTTTTTTTTAGTGATTTAATGACAATTCCTATGCTTGTTGCCTGGGCTGAGCAGTTCTGTCAGGCAGCAATGTACAACATACCCTCCAGCCTCAAGGGTCAGTGTCCTTTCTGGCGTATGGTGAAGGAAAACATTGCGGAGTGTTTGCTTCCCTCAAAATGTGAGGTACCAAACGGAAAGAGGGAGGAAAGAAACTGCATTGCAAAACCTTAAAATCAACACAGGGCAGGGATGGCTGACACCTACCGTGAGAAAGAGATGTTATTGTTTTGTGTCGAGGTCCTTTGCCAAAATGAGCCATTGGCCCAACTTTATCAGACGCTGAGGGGCCTATTGTGTGCGTCGAGGAACTTTACACCCAACCTACACCACAGAAACTGGCCATTCAGCCCTTCTGCCCCATGCTGGTGTTTACGCTCCAAAGGATCATCCTCCCACTCTTTTCTCACCTCACCCTGTCAGCACATCAGATTGGCCCAATTTGTCAATTGCGAGTTAAGCGTTTATCAAGTTTATTTAAAATTTATGTGGTCATAATTGTAATGATCCTTTATAATTAATTATAATTATATTAATTTGAATCATTCATATAATGAGTCATGAACCTGTAGGGGCTACGCGAATCAAGAGAGGGGAGGGGGACTTACTGGCTTGTTCTGCGGAGAGCCAGCACTGATTCAATGGGCTGACTGGCTTCCTGTGGCATAAATTACTCTGACTCTATCTCTAAATCCTCCTATTCCTTTCTCCCTCGTGTGTTCATCCAGTTGCCCCTTGGATGTATTTAACCTATTCACCTCAACCATTCCCTGTGACAGCGAGTTCCACATTCTCACCACTCCGAATTTTCCCCTGAATTGGGTTTACTAGTGACTATCTTCCTATTGCTGGCTCCTGGTTTTGGACTTCCCCACATCTACCCTATTAAACTCCTTCATAAGATTAAAGACCTTTTGTCAAATCGCTCCTCAGCCACCATATTTACAGAGCTGAAAAGAAAGAAAAACCTGTGTTTGATATGTTGCATAGAGCAGGTTGTTTTTGGCCTGTGGCCTGTTCACACTGTTCCATTACTCCCAAAGTAAATGGACACACGCGGTCAATGTTATTAACTGTGTGGTAGGGAGGGTGCATAGGAACAGGAGGAGGCCTCCCCAGGCTCTTCCACCATTCAGGTAGATCGTGACTGACCTGTATCCTAACTCCAGTTGCCTGCCTCCCTTCCATAACTCTTAAAGGGATGTGGAGGAGGGTGTGCTTTATCATGGGAACATTCAGCATATGACAAATAATTGGTAAAGGTGTTCCTGATCCCAGGAATGAAAGGCTTAACATAGGAGGAACGTTTGAGGACTCTGGGTCTACACTCGATGGAGTTTAGAAGGATGAGGGGGGATCTGATTGAAACTTACGGAATACTGAAAGGCCTGGATAGAGTGGACGTGGGGAAGATGTTTCCATTAGTAGCAGAGATTAGGACCCGAGGGCACAGCCTCAGAGTAAAGGGAAGACCTTTTAGAACAGAGATGAGGAGAAACTTCTTTAGCCAGAGAGTGGTGAATTTATGGAATTCATTGCCACAGAAGGCTGTAGAGGCCAGGTCATTGAGTGTATTTAAGACCGAGATAGATAGGTTCTTGATTGGTAAGGGGATCAAAGGTTATTGGGAGAAGGCGGGAGAATGGGGTTGAGAAACTTATCAGCCATGATTGAATGGCAGAGCAGACTCGATGGGCCGAATGGCCTAATTTCTGCTCCTACGTCTTATGGTCTTTTAATAAGGATGAGAAGGTTGCTGTCCCTTATGCTATCATGCGCAAAAGCACCTCTTATTGAAGGTTTCTGCAAGTTAAAGGATTTAATGTCATTGGACCCAGATAGCAGAACCAATGAATGGAGGTTACTAAAGCTGATATTAGCAACGGGGTGACAAGGTAAGGTTTTAAGCTATTTGGCTATATTATTGTGTTGCTTCAAACATTAACAGGCGGAAGTACATCTGGACATCACCTCTTACAAAACTACTCCAGGGAGTTCATGGCCAGTGTGATGGTTTTATTCGCCTGTGTAGGAGAGGGAATTCCCAAATTGTTCTTGGTTTTTATCTTCCTTCAAGAGATCTCCGCAAGATGAGTTGGAGTGGGGAGTGTATGCGTCACGAAGCATTAGGGAGTCACAATTATCTTCGGCAGACCCAGATACATCAGAGTTTTTAACCCGTCTGCATTGCTCATGTGAAGCTCCTACCTCATCCCAAACTCTACTCGGATTTGGGTCATTGGGGACACCTCAATGGAAGGACACGAGTCAAGCTCATGGACAGGTTCCCCGATGGAGAGAGTAACCTTGGCCCCCACGCATCCATCTCCCAGTAGCCATGGTCACAGACCAGAGCGGAGCAAAGCCTGTCTAGGGCTTATTCATTTACAGGAGAGTTTGCACAATGCAAAGAGGTGTTGGAGCTAAAAAGCACGGGAAGATATTTCTTTAAAAAACTACTCATGAACATCCAAACAATTACCCAGCAACTGAAGGTGTACAACAGGGGGCAGAAAATTCAAGAACAGTCACAGCAAAGGACAGAATTCCAACAAAACTTCAAAAACTATTGTAGCTCCAGCAATGAAACAGACCTGTTCAGTGCTTCTGCCTCAATTCATGCTAATAGCTAAACCCAGGAGAGGATTACTAACATTGGATGTAAAACCCCGGTGTTGCAATCTTTTTGATTTTGGGGAACTCTAGCACAGCCACTGTTACATTGTCCCCTGAAAACAGACACAAAAGCCTGGGAATTCTTTGTCGCACAGTTACAACACTAAACAGCATTGCATGCAGAATGCCAATGTGATATTGTTAACTACTTTCTCCAGCTGGTGGTGGTTTAGCTGCCCTTGCTGCAGTTACACGCTCTGCTTCTTTCTGCTTTTTTTCCATGTGCTGGACAGGATTTTTTTTTTTTGTTTTGTTTTTACACTCGATGCTTATTCGTTACTCCCCCCTCTTCCCCTTTCACATGAGATCCTGTGGAGACGCCTGAAAACTCTCCACCCCACCAAGTGAAACAGCCAGGAGAATGTTGCGTGGGGAATCGCCCTGCAGGCTGTCTTTTACTCCAGGGATTGGCTTTGCTCAGGGAAAGGGGTTCCCTCCAACCGGACAGCAGCATAATGTAGCCTGGCTGATTTGAGGGGAACCAGAACAACTTTGAACTCTCAGCCTGTGAGCAGGTGGCCTTCCCTGCACTCACTTTCCCATCAAGTTACTGGCGTTTAGGATCAGTCACTGCTTCAAGGCCCTTCCTAACCTGTCACTAACACATAGTCGCCCTCCCCAAATCCCATTTAACACAAAAAGGAACCTTGTTGATGCTCGAGTGTTGTTCACATCAACTAAAGACAAAGGGATGGGTCACTTCATTGCAATATATTAAACCAGAAGGATTTTGATCTGGTTACGTGCATCATTCCATCTACTAGCTGCCGATGCTGCTGACTATAGATCGGATCCAGTCCTCTGTAACTTGAGGTATATTAAATCTATTTCAGACTGAATTTCTCAATCCACAAGATTCGTTGATCTGAGTAGGATCCCAATGGGTTAAAGGGATCATTTGTTTATGAAAACTGCCAGCCAACAGCTGCAAAGATCCCCCTGAGGGATCAAGTCCTTTTCCAACCAATCCCCTTCCTCTAGTGCCATCTCCGCATCTTGCCCATCCAAAGCAGCCTTTGAAGGGGTCTTCTGGTCCAGCCATTGAACCAGGCCCCTCTGGATTCATGACCAATCCCTTCAAATATCCTTTCCAGCCCTCGTTCAAAACCTGTTGACGACACTGCGCTCAGAACTCTGAAAAGAGCTGACCTCCCAGCGGTCGAACTTGCTCTTATTGAAGTCAGTCTTCCTTACGAACATTTTGTAAATTTTCCTTAGCACTGCACGTCGGAGCAGGATATAGACCCAGGGATCGAGAATCTGATTCCAGGAAGCCATGCGGACCCCAAGGAAACTTGACCAGCCGTCTTCCTTAACATTCTGGATTCGATTTAAACCAACAATTACCTGAGGTCAAGCAAAGTGAATGCGTTATTGAATAGCATAGGAATTACCCAGAATGTATGGTACATTCGGCCCAACTATATGCTCCACACAAACCTCCTCCCAGCCTATCTTATAGATAATCTAAACCAAAGATGAAACTACTTATAATACAAGCCTAAAAATTACTGGGGCTGATGTTAGTCCATGAATATCTCATGTGTGGGTGTCTAACTGATCTCTTCACTACAGTTAACATTTAAAATAAACAAAACAATCTTCTCTGGCCTTTCGTCTCTCGTGGTTACTCAACACTACCCTGGCCACCGTCTATCTCTGCAACTTACTTCAGACCTCCAAGGTCTCTATGTTGCTCTAATTCTGGCCTCTCGAGCATCCGCCGATTTTCATCACTCATTGCCGGCCGTGCCTTCAGCTGCCTAGGCCCTAGGCTCTGGAATTCCCTCTTTTTTCCTCTCTGCCTCTGTCTCTCTCTTTCTCTCTCTCTCTCCTTTAAGACAAGAACCTCCCTCTTTGGTCGCCTTCTGTAACTCAGTGTCAATTTTAGTCTGATAAAACCTCTGTTGTAGGGTTGTAGTACGTTTTAGTGCATTACAGGTGCTATATAAATGCAAGTTGTTGCAGTAATTTATTAAAGAGAGCCTGTTGGGTCACAAGCTAACTTTGAAGTATTTTGTAGAGTGCTGAATGACAATGCCAATGCTCACCAGCAGAGGGCTCCAGCAGATGCACGAGACCATCATTATCCCAATCAGCTGTACAACCATTTCAATGTCGTGGGATTTGGTCCTCCGGTTAAAATTCTGCTTTTTAATCCTGGCCTGGATGAGTGTCACTCCGCTGATGGTGTTGCAGATCAAAGATATTAAAAGGGCCATCACTCCCAGGAATGAGAAAAGCAGGGTAAAGGCGTAGTCGGTCCAGAGGGGGTTGGGGCCCACACTGATGAAGCACCATGTCCTTGGCCACTGGACGCCATAACTTCCAAAGCTCATGAAGGGCAGAAAAGCGACAAAACCAGCCACCAGCCAGAGGCCGACAACCGTTAGCTTAGTCCTGGTGGAAGTCACCACCGCCGAATGGAGCAGGGGCCTAGTCACACCCACGCAGCGCTCAATTGCCATGATGCAACCCAGGAAGAGCGGGCACAAGCCAAAAAACACCAAGCAGCTCCCCAAAAACTGGCACATAGGACCCTCACTGTCTATTCCCTCGGAGTAGAGCCGGAGGACCAGTGCGCCCGGGATGATGTGCCCAGCGAAGTCCGTCAGCACCAGGCTGCTGGCAAAGAGCAGGAAGGTGGCTTTAGACCTCCTTCGGAACCTGGCGTAAGACTTGATCAGGATTACAAGAGCGATGATGTTCGACAAAGCGCCCAGTGTCATGGAGAAGATGGGGATGGCGACAGACTTGGCTGATGGAGCAGCTACCTCTGAGCACCGCAGAATGCTGGTGTTAGTCTGAGGGATGCTGCTGTTGGCGTTAACAAAATCTTGGTAGAGAGCCGTCATGTTGGCATATTGAGACATGCTGCACCTCACCAAGTCCATAATCCACGCAGGTCCATTTACATGCCTAGGGGCAGAGAAACGAATAGTGTCAAATTAATAAAAGCTAGCGCAGGACAAAGTATAAGCTCAAGACATCAGCCACATGATCAAAAACATGGTTCACTTCAGAGCCAAACATTTACCTGACCCTTAAACTTTGAAATCTTTACTTGGAACAATGCATGAAAATGAGAGGCCCAGCATGAGTCGGGGTGAATTTGGTTCCATTACACAGTGAACCCACTTCTGGCCAGTAGCACTCTCCCACCGGATCACGCGAATGTGAGCTCCAGTCTTACTCCCAGTGCATAATCTAGGCTGACACCCCCGAAGGAGTGTGCACTGTGAGAGGTGCTGTCCTTCAGATGTGATACAGAATGGAGGCAACCTCTGGTGGATACTAAAAGGCCCCATGGCACTATGTTGAAGGGGAGTTCTCCCAGGTGTCCCGGCCAAATTTTATCCCTCAAACAACAACTAAATACAGATCATCTGTTCATTATCACATTGCTGTTTGTAGGAGCTTGCTGTCACAAATTGGCTGCCGTGAATCTTACATTAGGACAATGGCTACACTTTGGAAGTATTTCATTGGCTGTAAAATGTTTTTGGGATGCTATGAAAGGCGCTATATAAATACAAGTTCTTTCTTTTCTCTCTCTGTGTGGATGTTTGAGGAAACACTCTGGGGTTTATTTCAGTTATTTGTGATGTGAAGCCTGTTCGTTGAGTCTCTCCTTTGCAGCCTCTTTCAGTGCTATGGGCAGGCCTATTGCTCAGCTTGCATTCTGGACAGCTCTGTGTGCACAGCTGCTTAAACCGGGGCTGGGCTTTGCTAATGTCACACAACTGGCGAGAGAGCCAGAAACGAAACACAGAAGCTTTGTTTTAACACAGTAAGGCACTGCGATCTACCATGAAATGACTGTATGAGTGGGCTGAAAAGTGGCATTCAAAGTGGAATTGGAAAAATACTTGAAGGGGATAAAGGGAAAGAGCAGGGAAGTGGGACGAATTGGAAAGCTCTTTCAAAGAGCCATCCTGAGCATGATGGGCCAAATGGCCTCCTTTAATGTGGTGTTCTCTTTTCATGAATGACTCTAATTCGTGTTGCTTTTTAAGTGACCTCCATTTGCCTTGTCCAATCCCAGACTGCATGACTGAGGGGTCCTACAATAAACAGCGTACCCTTTTGAGAAATAGGAAACTCTGATGGTGAGGTGGTGGTGCCATAGTGGCATTGTCACTGACTTGTCATCCAGAGACCCGGGGGAATGATCTGGTGACCCAGGTTTGAATCCCACCACGGCAGATGGTGGAATTTGAATTCAATAAAAATCTGGAATTAAAAATCTAATGATGACCATGAAACCATTGCTGATTGTTGTTAAAACCCCATCTGGTTCACTAATGCCCTTTAAGGAAGGAAATCTGCCACCCTTACCTGGTCTGGCCTACATGTGACTCCAGACCCACGGCAATGTGGTTGACTCTTAAATACCCTCTGAACAAGGGCAATAAATGCTGGCCTAGCCAGCAATGCCCACATCCCATGAATGAATCAAAACAAAAATCCAATGGCCTACAGTAAAATATTATTTTTTTCTGATGAGAGAATGAGTTTATCCAGTGAATGACTAGGCCACAGGAAGAACTCAAACTGTGACATTTTTAATTCATTCATGGAATGTATGTATTGCTGGCTAGGCCAGTGTTTAGTGCCCATCCTTAATTGCCCTTGAGAGGGTGATGTTGTGGTATTAGGGTCTGGTACACATAGGGTTATGTTGTACACTTCTTTACTCCATTAGACCAATAGCAGAGGACATAATTGCATGGCAAGCTATTAATGAATCATCTGCCAAATTTGGTGATATTTTAAAATCTTCTGATGTCTATTTCAACTTGAAATCCAACAAAATTCGGGAGAGAGCCAAATTTACTAAGAGAGCCCAGCTCCCTGGGGAAGCTGTGAATTCCTTCATTAACCAACTATATAGGATGGCAGGAGGATGTGATTATGGAGAATTGAAGTCTGAGCTTATCCGAGACAGTAATGGTGAGTGTTACAGATGATTCACTCTCTGACCCCCCAACCCCTACAAGCTTAAGATGATCTTACCCCTGACAAGTCTATCCAGCCAGTTAGACTATCTGAGCTACGTGAACAACACTGGACCACCCAAAGATGGGAGAATACTTCATGGGGCAGAAGTCAACTGTCAGTTCACCAAATCAGGTCGCAGGAATGAAGGGATCATCCAAGTCAGGGTAAACGATTCCTGAACTGCCCAGCAGAGTGCTCTCGCTGGAGAGATCAGTGTCCTGCGAGTACTGCCCAATGCTCTCACTGTAATAGACAGGGACACTTTGGTAAACTGAGTAGGTCAAAATCCCAGACCCACACAGAGAGCCCATAGGTAATCCATGGTCGAGATCGAAAACCCAGAAGACGTTCGGCCGTTCCTCTTGGACATTAGAGATTGTGGTCCTTCGTTTTGGAATGCTGATATATCCTGGTAAATGGTCATCTAACAAATTCTAAATTGGATTCAGATGCCAGTGTGACAGTCCCATCAGACAAGGAACCATGGCTCCTTTGGATTCAAACGGCAGACACCCCACGTTATAGAGCGTGGGATGGGGGGGGTCGGACTCCTGGTCCTCAGTACATTCCTGGGACCACCGAGATGTGGTGTCGAGCAAAGCTCTGAGCTGGGGTGTGTGCCGTCTGCAATCAGGCTTTCTTTCCTCCGAGCAGAGGCGTCTGCATAGTGCTCCATCTTCTCCAGCTGGTGGGAGATGTCAAGACTACCACAGTCGTTATCCAGCCAGAACAGCATGGTCCTAAGTCCAAAACACTAAAGAGCATTCCGATTCTGATTGCGCCTGCAATCGCTCTTCTTTTTTTCCGGAAGCGGTTTGTCCATCGTCATTCCAGATCCCGGAAAGTCCCCAGCGTTCAGACCAACCACCTGCATAACGGGGTTACCATAGTACCTCCGGTGGAAGTGGTACCAGACAAGGATCAATAGGCTGAGGAGTCTGTACCTCCAGCCACGACGATGGTACAGTCGGTATACACACCAACTACTGCATGCACAGCAACTCCCAGCCGGCATGCCAAATCCACAAGGAATGCTGGAACCTGGTAGCCATTTCACACCATCAACCACAAAAAGCAGAGGCTCCTCACCACAGGAACGCTCTACGTCAGCCTCAGAGAGCATCCCAGTGCCCTAAACGGAAAAGAGAGAGGAGAAAACACGGCCAAGTAGGCAAATACCATTTTCGTCCACACAGTCAGCAATGATCAAGGCAAGGAGCAGCCATACACCGCCACATCAGACAGGACAAGCAGGCCTGGCATAACCTCAAGCAATGGAAGAGAAGAGGGGAAGCCATCCCAAATGACAGTCCAACCTCCAAACTAACAACAAGAACTGGAACTACCAGAGCCCACCACAGAACAGCAAACAAGATGTGGAAGGGTTATAAGGGCCTCCAGACCGCCTGAACCTCTAATTTCAAGGACTTGAGGCGGGTGGATAGGTAGTGTGAATGTTGTAAACGCTAATACTGTAATAGCAAGCATGTTGGAATAGCATTAAGATTGTAACATTAAGGTAAATGCCTAAGACTTAAAACAATATAAGACTTGAAGTAAACTGAAGTAACTCTATATTCATGGGATAAAGACTTGGGGGGAGGTGTAGTGGAAGAGTCTGGTACATAAAGGGTTAATGTGGGACTGAGTACAGGACCACTCACACAATGGTGTAAGAAAGCACATGACCCAGGTCCAGGGTCAGTCTAGAGATGGACAGATAAGGGTAAAGACCTCTATACTGGAGTCAGCTCCATACTTGTAACTGCCACTGTATATATGTACATATTTATGAGTTGTTAATAAGGACTTGCTGCTAATATACTTTAGACTACAAAGCCAACTTCATGGTATCTGAAACAAGATTCTTCAGTGGTCAGCTACCTTCTTGAATACAAGGCTCGGCCCTTTCAGAGGGCAGTTAAGAGCCAACCACATTGCTGTGGGTCTGGAGTCACATGTAGGCCAGACCAGGTAAGGATGGCAGATTTCCTTCCCTAAAGGGCATTAGTGAACCAGATGGGTTGATAACAACGGTCTGGCAGTTTCATTGTCACTATTACTGAGAACAGCTTTTCATATTCCAAGGTTATTTAATTGAATTTAAATTCCACAGCTGGTGCAATGGGATTTGAACTGCTGATCACTGGCTCATCACTCCAGCTCTCTGGTTTTACTAGTCCAGTAACATAACCGCTCTGCTACCATTCTCTAATTGTACCACCTAAACTGAGTTAACCTTGGTGACAGCAATGAGAGGTGCATCTGGGTCAGAGAGAGAAAGCTGCACATGGTCCTAAATCCTTATTATATCATACAGGATGAGTGTGTGTGGAGTGACCCTTTCACCTAAAGTGAAACTCTTGGAACGTGCCCATTCATTGGTCCTTTTCCAACTGTTTTCCACTTTCCCAATATCAATGGGGAATTAAACTCTCCACCCACCTTTTCCCGTTTTCAGGCAGCCAAAGGATATTGGCTTCTCAGAAGAGGAGACTCCCGCATATGCTGACCTTAAATCAGTTTATAGCGTGTGTTTGGGCATCTGTTAAAATTATCTCACAGTGACGGGAAGATATATCCGGACGAAACCTGTTTTGAAATCCTGCCCGAGCTTGGCAGGGTTCCAGGAGGCTTTGGTAAAACCAAAAGCGACACTCCACGACAAAGTGTAGGCAAGCGTAAGTGGGATGTCATTGCTGTCGGAATACTGATGATGGGATTACACAGGATATAAAGCACAGAAACAGGCCACTCGGCCCAACCATTCCATGCTGGTGCATTTTCAGCATTTCCTGTTATTGTTTCAGATTTCCAGCGTCTGCAGTGTTTTGCTTCTATTTTAGTGTTTAATTCAGTCCATGCTGGTGTTTATGCTCCACTTGATCCTCCTCCCACCTTTTCTCATCTAAATCTACCATCCTAACCCTCTATTCTCTTCTCCCTCATGCACTTGCCTATCTTCCCTTTAAATGTATCTATACTGTTCACTTCAACCACTCCCTGGCTTAGGGAGTTCCACATTCTCACCCCTCTCTGGGTGAAGAAGTTTCTCCTGAATTGCCAGTTGGGTTTCTAGGTGACTTATATTGACGGCCTCTTGTTCTGCTCTTACCCACAAGAGGAAACATTCTCTCCGCATCCACCCAATCAAAACCTTTCAGAATTTTAAAGACCTCTATTAGGTCACCCCGCAGTTGGCTTTTTTCAAGAGAAAAGGGACCCAGCCTGTCAATCCTTTCGCAACATTTATACCCACACATTTCTGGTGATACTCTTGCAAATCTTGCAATGTTAGGTTAAATACCCACTGGACAACCTTACTCCCCGTTAAAGACAACATTGTGTGGGTTGTAACCCAGCCTCCTTTGCAATCCCACAAGGAGTTAAAGTTAATCCCAAGATAACCTATTTATAGAAAAGGCTGAAATAAAAACAGAAAATGCTGGAAAAGCTCAGCAGGTCTGGCAGCATCTGTGGAGAGAGAAACAGAGTCAACGTTTCAGGTCGATGACCCTTTATCAGAGTTGGAAAACCTTAGAGCCACAACAGATTTAAATTGCAGGATGGGGTGAGGGGTCAGTGGATGGAGGAACGCTGAATATCCTGTAGGTATCTGTAATCCCAGGCGGATCTGAAAGCTGACTGTAGCTGGGAACCACATGGAGTGAGTCAGGGCCAGAGACATCTGCTGAGGAAGGAGATGTGGCTGTGAGAGCGAGTTTGGGTAGGTACCTGATCAAACAGGAGGAGGGAAAGAGAAAGCAAAGGAGGTGAGCAAGGTTAAGGAGACAAACAGAAATCCTGTCGGAGGGAAGAACAGACTTTCTTCTGGCTGGGGAAGACTGGCACATGTATAAAGCTACCACCGCTTTCTGCTCTATACCCCAGCTAATACCCCATAGATCGTGTCATCATACATCACTCCCGCTACACACCGGTCATGCTAGCTCAGCCCCCATACTCCTCTCACCTACTTTGCCTGTAGAATACAGTTCACATTATTGGTCTTTCCTTTGACTCGTCACTTTACATTGATTATGAGAGTTTAAAGATGTTCCTTTAATCAGTGTTATAAAACCAGACAAGTGTGGCAAGATCAGTTTGCAAGTTGCTATATGTAGCAACGTAGGACCAGGAGGAGGCCATTCAGCCACTCGATTCTGTTCTCCCATTCAATGAGAACATGATTGACATGCATCTCAACTCCAATGACCTGCCCTTGTTTCGTAACCCTAAATCCCCTGACCCAACAACAATATGTCAATCTCAGTTTCATGTTTTCAATTGTCTCAAAAGCCTCAACAGCTTTTTGGGAGAGAGAAAGTTCTAGACTTCCCCTCCCCCTTGTGTGAAGAAATGCTTCCACGCATCACCCCCGAATGATGTGTTTGTGGGTGTGTATGGGGGAGTGGGAGTGGGACTGAGTGAGCATGAGTTAGTGTGTGCGTGTGGAGAATGGTAATAGGCTTAGCCATGATGCCTCCCTCAGTCAAATGTCCCTGTTGATAGCCTAGGGAAGGTTCATGTGCGAAGAACGACCCCTTGTGGTGTTGCCTTGAAGGGAGCCTGGTGACTAAATCGGTAACCCTGACTCCGGACAAAACTAGAAAGCAGCAAAAACATGGAATTAAATCTGAATGCAGCATTTGGCTGCACACTGTGATGGGCTGCAGATTTAATTCCCACCCAGGCTTATTTCCAATTCCAATCCATCACCACAGGGAAGGGAGCAAACACAGAACAGATCGGCAGGGACATGAAAATCATGGAACATTCAGCACTGAAACAGGTCATTGGATCCAAGTGTTTCCTGGCAGTGCTTGTACTCCACACAGCCTCTTCCCACTCCTATTCATCTAACCCAACTCCCCATGAACAAATAACATCAAACATGATTCTCAAACTTTTTTGCCTGAACGACCTCTTTTCAAATAGATCAGTCACCATGGACATCCTCATCAAAATTAAAAAACTCTTTAATCTTACACTTCTGAATATAAAGTTCACCAGTGTCTAACTGAAGTGATTGGCATGAAATGTCAACTGGGCTGTCTGATGTATATTAATGTAATTAGCGAACGTTTAGCTGAAAAGTGATTTTACAGGTCGACAACTTTGCCTGTTGAATGCTTCGCCATGTGGCACCTCCCTACTCTTCCTGGAATGGATCAAGCTGGGTGATTCCTACCAGCAGTGTTTACAGTATAACCGCTCCCCACCACCACCACCAGCACCGGCCTACTCACTGCACATCGCCAGAGCGTTCCAAGTTTCTCTTAAAAGCCACATTCCACTCGGTCTCTTGACAGCTAGCAGAGGGACTTCAGTCCGGACTGAGTTTGACATTGGGTCCCAGAGGTGAAAACTTGGTGTGTTAACCCACAGTGTTAACCAGTCAAATTGAATTAGTCAGTAAAACAAGCAAGGACAATCTGTCTCGCGTGCAGGCAGCAACTGATTCAAGTTTGTACTTGATCATTACATTCCACTGATGTTTTAGTAACAGGTCAACAACAGCTCTACTCCCTGTTCACTGCTTTTGCAGCAAGAATGAGGAGCAGGAGCTGGCCATTCGGCCCCTCGAGCCTGTTCTGTCATTCAGTAAATTCATGGCTGATCTGGCTGTGGTCTCAACTCCACTTTTCTGTCTGTCTCCCCAAAATCCTTGACTCCCTTGTTAATCAAAATTCTGTCTAACTCAATCTTGAATATATTCACTGACCCAGCCTCCACTGCTCCCTGGGAAGAAACTCCACAGACTAACGACCCTCAGAGAGAAGAAATTCCTCCTCATCTCCACCTTAAATGGGAGGTGCCGTATTTTGAAACTGTGCCCCCTAGTTCTAGATTCCCCCACGAGGGGAAACATCCTCTCAGCATCCACCCTGTCAAGTTCCATCAGAATCTTACGTGTTTGAATAAGATCACCTCTCATTCTTCTAAACTCCAATGAGTATAGGCCCAACCTGCTAAACCTTTCCTTGTAAGGCCAAGTCTTAATCCCAGCAATCAGCCTAGTGAACCTTCTCTGAACTGCCTCCAACACAACTACAAATGTCTTTAGGTTAAGAATCATAGACAATGCAGTAAAGAAGGAGGCCATTCAGCCCACCTTGCCTATGTTGGCTCTTTGAAAGGGCTATCCAACTCGTCTCACCCCCCCCCCTGCTTTTTCCCCATAGCCCTGCACATTTTTTGCTTTTTGATGTATTTATCTAACTCCCTTTGCAAAGTTATCATTGAATCTGTTTCTAATACCTTCAAACAGAACATTCCAGATTGGAACTCACTGCACTAAAAAACACTTTCCTTATCTCCTCTTCAGCATTTTTGCCAATCGCCTTAACATTGTGTCCAATCATCTCGCCAGTGGAAATGGTGCTGCTTTATCTACTCTTTGTCCCTCTCTCTTTCTCCTATCTCTCTTTTCCCCCCCTCTCTCTTTCTCCTCTCTCTCTCTGTCTCTTTCTCCTCTCTCTCTCTCTCTCTCTTTCTTTCTCCTCGCTCTCTCTCCCTCTTTCCCCCCTCTCTCTCTTTCTCCTCTCTTTCTCTCTCTTTTTCTCCTCTCTCTCTCTTTCTCTCTCTCTCTTTTTCTCCCCTCTCTCTTTCTCTTCTCTCTCTTTCTCCTCTTTTTCTCTCTTTCCCCCTTTCTCCTTTCTCTCTCTATCTCTCTCTTTCTCTGCTTTTTCTCTCTTTTTCCCCTCTCTCTCTCTCTTTCTCCCTCTTTCTCCTCTTTTTGTCTCTCTCCCTCTTTCTCCTCACTTTCTCCTCTCTCTCTCTGCTCCATTTATATATTGGCACAAATTCCTGGTTATTTTATACCGGGTAATATTGACGTTAATATGCTGGTGTCAGTGAAAAACATTTAAAAAAAGGGTATCAAACTCACGCTGGCTGTATTTTCTCTTTCAGAAGATGTGACGGGAAAGTTTGGAATGTTCCTGACAATGGGGAAGCAAGTGTGACAAGTGCAAAATTACATTAAGGTTAAATTTTGTCCTGAGCAGAGGTGGGGAATCATTTCTCTACAACGTTTTAATCATCTTCCCTGTGGAACTTGCTGTTCTGCAACAATCTAGGCTGACGCTTCCCCCCACCGCACCCGCCCCCCCCCCTCCAGTGTAGCACTGAGGGAGTGCTGCACTGTCAGAGGTGCTGCCTTTCAGATGACACATTAAACTGAGGCTCAGCCTGCCCTCTCAGATTGATGTAAAAAGATCCCTTGGCACCATGTGAAGAAGAGTAAGAGAGTTCTTGCCAGTGTTCTGGCCAATATTTATCCCCCAATCAACATCTAAATCAGGTTACCTGGTCATTATCACATGGCTGCTCATGGGAGCTTGCTGTGCGCAAATTGGCTGCTGCATTTCCTACAGTACAACATTGACTATACTACAGAAAGTACTTGAATAGATGTGAAGAACCTTTGAGGTGCTGTGAGGTTGTGAAAGGCACTATGGTAATGCAAGATTTCACTTCTGCTGTCCACACTTTCACAGACCTCTCCCATCTCCATTTCCCTGACTCACATTTCACATTTCTGTCATTTCTAGCATCTTACAGTTTGGATAAAACATGAACTCGGCTTCTTTCTCCACAGAAGCTGCCTGTCCTGCCGAGTCTGTGTCTGATTTTCTTTCAGGTTACCCAGTTTTATTTCACTCTTTTGCCCCATTTTATATAATCCTGATCGTAATATTCCAACAATAAAGGGGATCCTAATGAGAAGGTCCCCTCTGATGGTCTCTCTTAAAAAGGGGCACCTGAGGAGTGATGTTTTATTCAATATGACTTGATTTTAAAGAGTTGCTGCCCTTAATTAAATAAATGTTTGGATAGCGTTATTTTTTGTTTCGAGAAGGAGATGTGTCTTTTTTTTATTTGTTCTTGGGATACGTTGTGTTATGGACCAGGCCAGCATTTACTGCCCGTACCTAATTGCCCTTGAGAAGGTGGCAGTGAGCTGCCTTCTTGAGCCGCTGCAGTCCGTGTGGTGTAGGTACACCCACAGCTCAAAATGTGTCGGGGTGAGGTGACTTGACGTGAATTAAATGATCCAATATTCCAGAGCCTTTGTGTTTCTCAGTGGACAAGGGGGAGAGTTGGCCAACTGCATTTGACAAAGGTACTGCCCGCTGCAGGGCTTGGGTCCACCCTGAGATACTTTAACATGCCACAAACATGAAGCAACATTGGATACTTTCAAGATCTGTAAAGCAGCACAACCGGCGATGCACAGTCAGATAGCCTGTCAGGAATACTTTGCTTGCAAAGAGTGAGTTAATTCAATTTAATAAAAAGCCAATATTTTGAAGCTTAAAATTCCACATACAGACTGTAAGACAAGTAAAGAGGTGCTTGACACTGCGAGAAAGAACCCTTGAAAAGTGACATCCAGGAAGAGAAAGGTCAGCATTTCAGCTGCTTGATCAGAGCTGAAGAGCCTCGGAGATCTCCTCTGGAGAGCAGCAGAAAGAGGGGTTGACCTGGGTGCAGTTGGAGGTTGGACATCACAGAGCAGTTACAGACGAGCGACACCGGGCGCGTTTGGGTGGCACAATTAGCCCAACTTGCCCATTATCACTCTCCAGATATAATGAGGAATTGATTTTGGTGTTAGTAGGACGATAGTAAAAGGAAAAGCCATTAAGGAAGATGGGAAGATTAAAAAGGGGGCTAGCTCACACTGGCGTCTGGATTGTGGTCGAATGTGGACTAATCGACTATCGCTCCCTCTCTATCTTGGCTGAACTGGGGGGTTTTGAGTTCTGTCCATTGGTACCTTCTGCCCACAGATCACTGCCCCTAATTTAACTCTGACCAGTGACCTCTGAGGCCAGGGGATGCACGAAACTCAAGTTCCACGCTGATGCTGGGCGATTGGATTAGAATCACAGAATCAGAGAATGGGTTACAGCACAGAAAGGGGCCATTCGGCCCATCGTGTCTGTGCTGGCCCTCCAAAGGAGCAATTCGCCTGCTTGATTAAAAAATATCACCGTGGTTCAGCATTTGTCGATCTACTTGTGTAATTTGCTTTCCGCTGCATGATGTTGCTTGCCTCCAGCTTCAATGTAACAAGACTATCCCCCAGTCTCGCTTTGTCTTCCTTTGCAGGATATCTGGAACCCAGGCTGGCCCTAACCTGGGTCCCTGATGGGGAAACGGTTCCGTTTCCAGCCTAAAATCATTTAAAACAGCGATAAACGAGAGTGGGCCAACAGCCCAGGGCAAGGTGGAATGGGAACAGAAAATTCTGGAAAGACCCAGCAGGACCAGGCAGCATCCGTGGGCAGAAGGAACATTTCAGGTCAACATTTCAGCGTTAACATTTCAGGTCAATGACCCTGAAAAAAGTTGACAGATGCAGCAAGTTCTAAACAAATATAGGAGGCAGGAAAGAGGTGGGTGGGAAGGGGGGGCGTTGGGGGGGGCGGGGGTGCGGAGGTAGGATAGAGGAGTGGGGGAGGTGGGGGGGTGGGGGGAAGAGGCGTCTGGGGGGTGGGTGTGGGAAGACACAAGGAAAGGACGAAAGGGGAGATCTGTAATAGGGTAGAGGAGGGAAGAGAGATTGACAGAATGGATGGTGACCGGACAGATGATAGTTTCAGAAGAGGCACTGTTTGAAAAATCCATTTCGTATATGTCTGTATCTCTGAATGTACACAGTTACATAAAGAAGGTATATTTGAATATAAAGTTACAAGAATGATTACTGAGCTAATCTCCCCCGTAACCCTTCCAACTGAACAAACTTCATGGTTGTTTTGAATAAATAGAAAATTCTGCTGTTTCCCCCTTTCACTTGGCAGTTTACAATGTACGCTTGGACACTTTGTTTTGTCTCTGACATAGTTAGGATCCAAAATTTATTCCTTTTCTTTTTTCCAAACAACGTTCTTGCTAACCAGGGATTAGTGACTGATGCTCAACTTGGCTCTTGTGGCTGTTTTTTAAAAATTAATTCCAGAAATAAACTGAATTTTAAATCATGCCATGTCTGTGCTGGAATGTACAGCTGACAGCTTGTTAGACGCAAGGGTGCTATCGTCATGGAACGCAGGGTCACTGATGGACAGGTAATTCGGAGACTTGGTCATTGGTATGTGGAGCAGCCACACAATACCTGGGCACGTGGGCATATGACCCACTCTGTGTGAATGCGTGTATTTGTAAAGGTGTGTGTGTGTGTGTGTGTGTGTGTGTGTGTGTGTGTATACTTATGAGTGTGTATTTGTGTACAGGTGTGGATGTGGTATGTGGGATGTCTGTGCATGTGTGTTTGTGGGATGTACGTGTGTGTGTGTCTCTGTGGGGTGTACATGTGTGTCTGGTATATGTGGGATGTATGTGCATGTGTGTATGTGGGCATCTGCGGACTGTATGTGCATATGTCTGTTAAGTGTGTGTGTCTGTAGGGTGTGCATGTGTGAGCCTATGTGTATGTTCTCCTCAGTCTCTGTCACTTGTCTTTTTCACTCTTCCCCTTTCTCTGGTATTGAGATTCACTACTTTTTCTGTCCATCTCTTTTTTTGCTGTCTCTTTCTCTCTCTCTCTCTTTTTACATGCTTTTCTGTTTCCTGTTTCCATTTGTGTTTCTCTGTGTGTCTCTTTTCATCGTTCTTTCCTTGTCACTTATTCCTTTCAAACTGTTTACTCTCTATATTTTTTTAAGTCTGACTCCACATTTCACTGTATTTTCTCTTTCTTTTGTTCTGTTCATTCATTCTCTTCATCGTTTTTCTAACACTCTGTTTCTCTTTTTACATTTGGGTCTCTCTTTTTCCGTCACTATTTTTCCCTGTCTGTGAACCTCCGCGTTTATCTCTGTGTCTCTCTATTAGATTTTCCTTAGGCCCTCCCTTGTCTCTTGCTGTTTTTATCTCGGTCACTCCCTCTCCCTGCTGTTCCCAGTGCTTTGCTTTAACCTACTAATGGATCCAAGATTTTTCTAGGCATAAAAATCTGAACCGATGAATATGAATAAAAATCTGTTGCTGCTTACAATATTTGAGACAGTTTGGTGATCAGCAGCAACAACATGTATTTATGTGGCGTGTTTAACTTCATGAAAATTCCAAGCTGCTTCACAGGACATGAAGAAACATAAGTATGACACCGAGCTGCATAATGAGATGAGGTGACAAAAAACTTGGCCAAAGGGGTAGGTTTTAAGGAGTGTCTTGTAGGAAGAAAGCAAGGTAGAGAGGGAGAGATGGAGGGATGTAGGGAAGGACTTCCAGAGCTCGGGGCCTAGGCAACTGAAGGCACGGCCCCCAGTAGTGGAGCGATTATGATTGGGGATGCACAAGAGGCCAGGATTGAAGGAGCGCAGATATCTCGGAGGGTCGTGTGGGGATTACAGAGATAGGGACAAAAAGGCATTGGAGGGATTTGAAAACAAGGATGGTCATTTTTAAAATCAAGACGCTGCTTGACTGGGAGCCAATGTAAGTCATCGCGCACAGGGGTGATAGGGGAACGGGATTTAACCAAATTAAGGCATGGGCAGCGGGGTCTCAGACGACCTCAAGCTCATCTGATTCGAGGCACTTTCGGATAACAAATATGCTGAAATTAACAAGCAGTCAAATTTCATCCTGCGGTCAGTCAACAGGAGGAGAGCTATGTGATCCCACTTCCTTCCCCTCACAGATGTGAAGCACAAACAGCACACCACAAAGATTCGCACAGAAACAAAACTTCATTATCCCTGAAGTGCTTTCTCACTCAACTTCACGGGTTGCAGAGAACTTCCTCTTATTCCTTTCAAATATAACTCATCATTTCAGTGAGTTCAGCCCTCTGGTAATGAAACAGCACCGCCTCCTTGCCACAGGTAGACAGGCAGTGTGACTTGTTTACTTTGAACATTTCTATTATAATTGTGAACACAGGATTGAGCTACAGAGGCACCAATCAAGGAAAATGTGTCAGTTCCGAGGATAGGAATGATGGTTAGTGAGTGAGAACAGATTCGTCAAATCTAAAAGGCATGTGGGTTGACAGAAAGAACTTGCATTTATATAGCATCTTTCACCTCCTCAGGAAAGCCTGAAGCACTTCACAGACAATTAAATACTTTTGAAGTGTAGTCGCCATTGCAATGTAGGAAAATGGCATTCAATTTGCATGCAGCAAGATTCAACAAACAGCAATTTGATAATGAACTATTACGAATGTGTAATCTCATTCCATCAGCTTTTAATTGTCATTGGAGATTTTTAAATCATGTCAAATTTCAACATGTAACTTCTTATTGAGTAACTGAGAATCTTTTTTTTTAAACTGATGTTGGTTGAGGGTTAAGTATTTTTCAAGAATATCGAGAAGAACTCCCCTTCCAATTGTGCCAAGAGATATTTAACATACACCTGAGAGGGCAAAGGGGGCCTCAGTTTAACATGTCATCTGAAGGATGGCACCTCTGACAGTGCAGCGCTCCCTCAGTACTGTAACAATCAGCCTGGATTACACACTAAGTCGCTGGAGTGAGACTTGATCCCACAACGTTCTGACTCGGGGCAAGGGTGTGACCATCTGAGACACAGCTGGCATCTTAAGGTTGAGCAATGCCTTCTCACTCTTTATATTTCTCCATGCCCACTTGATGAGATGCTGCAGAGATTAAAAATGTAAACGTAACTTCTGACAAATTCAGCACTGGCTCTCCATGCCAAACATTCCTTTTACCTGGTCACAGAGCAATTGGTTTTCCCAGCGCTTCCTGTTTTTATTATGTGAGTGATGGACTTTAGCAGAAATTGGAAGCAAATCAGGAAAGAATCACACACGACAGCCCAGCTTTTAATCGTCCACTCAGCCCTTTGCGCCTCTATTGACTTTTTCAAATGATCTATCTAATAAGATCCAAGCCCCAGCTCTTTCCCCACAGCCTTCCAAATTTTCCCCTTCAAATATTTATCTAATTCCCTTTTGAAAGTTACTATTGAATCGGCTTCCCCCACCCTTAAAGGCAGCGCATTCCAGATCATAACAACTCACTGCGTAAAAAAATTCCCCCCCCACCTCCCTCTGATTCGTTTGCCAATTATCTTAAACCTGTGTCCCTCTGGTTACCGACCTCTCGCCACTGAAATCTTCTTAATTACTTCTGTTATTTCATTTGAAAACTTACCTTTATCACTTTCCCTTTCCTTGATTGTCCAGCTTGCAGAAGTAACGGGGCAGGAGCTGCCACAGTAAAGGTCGGTTCCCAAAGCTTCTTTGCCCTGTGAGGCAATGTCTTCCCTCTTTTGGAAAGACTTCCTCTGAGGGACGGCAGGATGTCCAGCAGTGTCTCTGGGCGTGACGAGCTGCTCCCTCTCCTGCAGTGCGGATCAGAAGGGGGTGGAGAGAGGCGGGGAGTCAGGAACTGTCCCAGACAGTCAGGGCACCAGCTCCTGCCTGAGGGAACGGCTGCAGAGCTGGTGGCTTCAGACTGCAGCAAACTTTGAGGCTGACCAGCCCTGTATCCCTCTGTCTTTCTCTCTCTCTCTCGATCTCTCTCTGTCCCTCTCACACACACGCACCCACACAGTCAGCTACAATGAAGGAGTCAGAAAAGAAATACAAACTAGAAGGGGGAAAGTAACAAACGCTTCCTCCACCAGAGAAGAAAACATTTGTGGTTCTTCTTCCCTTTACCTTGCCTGCTCTGAGGAGGCTTGAGGGAGAGAGAGCAGAGGAAACCAAAAAAAAAACTTATTTCCTTCTCATTTTCCTGTAGAAAAATAAATATAAGTTTGGAAGGAAAATCAGACCATCTGTCGTGACTGTGAAACCTTCTCCAGTTCATGAGCCTGTCTGTGGTGTCAGTCTCCTCATCTGGCTCCCTGAACCAGCTTGTATTGTACAAGAAACAGTCTTTCAGCCTTTGACTTTCTCCGTCTCTCTCACTGTGCCTGTGAAGTGCTTTATAACCAAACCCTCTCTGCAGCTCCACTGCTCGCAGCCAATAGAGGGGGGAAGAGCTCGGATCGCAGTTGGTAATGAAATATTGCAACCAGTCACATTAATAAGGCTTTTAGTTTGACTTCAGTTTCAGATCAAGCAGCTTACTGAGTGGATAGGACCACCTTTCAGAAAGAGTTCCAAATTCATATTCACTCTCTGCCAGTCTGAAATTGTTTGTTTCCTTGATCGTCACAATAACGAGTTTGTCACTCTATTTGTGCCTGTAAACTTCTTTGCGCTCCAGTTCACAACATCTGGAGCCAGGCTTGGTCTTGCAATGTCACGAACGTCCCAGATAATGGGTTTCTGTCAGTGCCTGGGGCAGAGGGGAGGCTGCAAATGAGCTCACTGCCCCTGTGCTGGGTGCCTCTTCCTGCAGTGGGTTGTGCCCATATAACGGAGGGGGTTGGCGGTGGGATTTGGGGCTCAGCTGGGATGCACCCTGCAGTTGAATAGCTTGCCACTGCTCACTAATTGGAGGGCGGAACTGCACCCTCGAGATCTGAATGGTCTCGGGCTTCACCTCTCGGTCTGTGCCAAGCCACCATTGTGGAGGGTGTGTTTATATTCCACCTCTGTGCACTAGCCCCTCCCCTGGGATAGTAAAATGGACAGGGTTCCTGATGAAACCTGCTGGATACGTGGTGGGTGTATAGGCATGGGTGAGAAAGGCAAAAAGTTATAGAGCACATGGGTAAAAAGCCCGATGTTGCCTGACCTGACCAGCTGAGTGTTCCTGTGTAACTCACTAAAACTGATTACCTGGTCATCATCACACCGCTGTTTGTGGGAGCTTGCTGTGCGCAAGTTGGCTTCTGTATATCCTACATTACAGCAGTGACTACACTTCAGAGAGTGCTTCATTGGCCTGAGGCGCTTTGAAGATATTCTGAGGTCGTGGAAGGTAAAAGGTGCTATATAAATGCAAGTCTTATTTTGTCTTTCTTCATCAGTGAATCAGCAATGGTTGATGCGCTTTCAGGTTGTTGACGAATTCCAGTGAATGACTGAATACAATTTCTAACAGAGCAATTGCCTGGTCCATTGCTGGGCTTTGGAGGACAGAACTCCCTTTATGCAGCAGGCTGTGATGTCACCCTTCCAGTTAAACCTGCCTGTCTGTGTTACCTATGGGTCAATCCAACCCCCACCCCATCTCCAGAATGATCAATTAATTTATCACCTTTCACTGCCAGAACTATTGCCTACTTGTTCTAATGGAGCACGAAGCCAGAGCAGAGGACAATGATTGCATTGTTCCCCAAATGTTCCCACTTTCCACTTTGTTGTCATATCTTTGAAATAATCCCTTACCCTTGGCATAACTTCATTTACCAGGTCAATCTCCTACCTCACTTTGCACCTTCCAACATCTATAGTTTGCTGTGTAACATCAATGTTTTCTGCTGACTGCAAATATCTCAATAACAATTTATGTTTATACCGAAGTGTCACAATGTGCGTCACAACAGGCATGAGGGAAATGGCAAGGAGAAGGGAGGGATTAGGAGGCTTGGCTAAAGGGAAAAGATTTGAGGAGTTTTGTTTAAAAAGTTGGAAACAGTGGCTTGGAATGACAGGAATTACAGCACAGAGCAGGTCACTTGGCCCAACTGTTCTGTGTGCCTCAGACAAGCCTCTTCCCACCTTTTTCTTATGGTTCTGTTCCATGTACATTCTCCTTCACCCTTAGCATCTCCTCAGATTTAGGGTAACCTCCCATTCTACACTTCATCTGATGTTTTTTTCTTTTTTCATTCACAACTCGCCTCCTGACTCCCCAAAGCCTGTCCACCATCTACAAGGCACAAGTCAGGAGTGTGATGGAATACTCCCCACTTGCCTGGATGAGTGCAGCTCCCACAACACTCAAGAAGTTTGACACTGTTCAGGACAAAGCAGCCCGCTTGTTTGGCACCCCATCCACAAACATGCACTCCCTCTCCCATCGACACGCAGTAGCAGCAATGTGTACCATCTACAAGATGCACTGCAGCAACTTGTTAAGCCTCCTTCAAAAGCACCTTCCAAACTCACGACCACTACCACCTAGAAGGACAAGGGCAGCAGATAAATAGAACGTCACCTCCTGGAAATTCTCCTCCAAACCACTCAGCAACGCTGACTTGGAAATGTATCGCCGTTCCTTCACTGTTGCTGGGTCAAAATCCTGGAACTCCCTCCCTAACAGCACTGTGGGTGTACCTACACCACGTGGACTGCAGCGGTTCAAGAAGGCAGCTCACCACCACCTTCTCAAGGGTAGTTGGGCATGGGTAATAAATGCTGGTCTAGCCAGCGAATCCCATATTCCATGAATAAATAAAGGGTGTAGGTGCCAATGGCAAGGCCCAGCATTTATTAGCCACCTCTAAACATCCTGGAGAAGGCGCTGGTGTGCTGGACCATTTCAGAGTTAACCACATTGTTGTGGGTCTGGAGTCACATGTAGGCCAGACCAGGTAAGGACAGCAGATTTCCTTCCCTAAAGGGCACCAGTGACCCAAATAGGTCATCATTACTGATTTTACTTAATGAATTGAATCACCAGATCATCAGCCTGGGCCTCTGGATTATCAGTAACATAACCACTATGCTACAGCAACCATTACTGTATCGTGTTGGCTTCTAATACCTTCCTTCTTTAGTTTTTGAAGCTTTATTATTATTTGTTCCCATGTCCAATAATAAGAATAAATGAAAGATTTTGCATTTAAAGAGGGCCCTTCATGCTCTTGGAAAGTTTTACAAAGTTCTTTACAACCAATAATTTACTCCAGAAGTACTTTTTAAGTAATATATTTGTAACAGTGTTTACTTTGTCCCATTCCTGCTTTTAAGGTCTTTTCTCCCTTGTGAAAACGTGACGTAGCACCATCAATGCTCATTATAGCACAGGAGAAGGCCGTGCGGCACATCACACTGAACCGACTCTTTGAAAAAGCTATCCGATTCGTCCCACTCCCCCTGCTCTTTCCCCATTTCCCTATAAACTTTCCCACTTCAATTACTTTTACGAGTCCCTTTTGAAATGGAACTCTTGAATCTGCTTCCACTGCCCTTTCAGGCTGCGCATTCCGGGTCACAACCACTTGTGCTGGGTTCAAAAGAAATCGTTGTCTCGTCCCCGGTTCTTTTGCCAATTGCCGTAAATCTGTGTCTTCCATTTACTGACACCCCTGCTGCTGGGACTAGAACCAGAACACTATTATTGCTCCATCACCACTTATGTTCCTCCGTCCCACTATTGACTTCTTTCTTACAATGGTTACAGCTTGCTCTTCTGACATATTTGCCACCTCCCCAATTTTGCCTCTTCACTTTGAGTGACAGCCTTTGTATCATCCTTGCTTACTACCACTGTGTTCTTGCTACATGTCTCCAAAGCGTTTGCCCTCTTTAGATGTTCTTGGGGCTTCCAAAAACTCTTGGGCTTTTTTTTTTGTCACTTCAGCCTGTAGATCAACAAACCCTTTAAACTCTTCCAACTCTTCCAACTCCATTCTGAAACCTGTCCAATTTGCCCCCCACCCCACCTCCTCCCTTCCCCTTAGCAGCAAGTTTTAGTTCTGCAGCCGCTGTGCTACCAAATCTCTTTAACCTCACAATTAATTTTTATTCCAATTAGTAACTTTTGCAACCCCACAGCTAGCCTGAGATTATTATCACGCGCTAACTGATGGAGTCAGATGTTAAATCCAGTATTCGGACAATGGGGATGAAAGAATGAGTCTGAAGCCAGCTTGTACCTTAAGACAAAAGCAAAAAACTGCGGATGCTGGAAATCCAAAACAAAAACAAAAATACCTGGAAAAACTCAGCAGGTCTGGCAGCATCTGCGTTTCGAGTCCGTATGACTCTTCAACAGAACTAAGTAAAAATTGAAGAGAAGGTTGGGGGTGGGACAGGTAGAGCTGGATAGAGGGCCAGTGATAGGTGGAGATAACCAAAAGATGTCATAGACAAAAGGACAAAGAGGTGTTGAAGGTGGTGATATTATCTAAGGAATGTGCTAATTCAGGGCAGAAAGCAGGACGAGCAAGATACAGATAGCCCTAGTGGGGGTGGGGTGAAGGAATAGGCTAAAAGGCAGAGATAAAACAATGGATGGAAATACATTTAAAAATAATGGAAATAGGTGGGAAAAGAAAAATCTATATAAATTATTGGGAAAAAAGGGGGGATCGGAAAGGGGGTGGGGATGGAGGAGAGAGTTCATTATCTAAAATTGTTGAACTCAATATTCAGTCCGGAAGGCTGTAAAGTGCCTAGTCGGAAGATGAGGTGCTGTACCTCCAGTTTGCAGCAAGCCAAGGACGGACATGTGGGCATGAGAGCAGGGTGGTGTGTTGAAATGGCAAGCGACAGGGAGGTTTGGGTCATTCTTGCGGACAGACCGCAGGTGTTCTGCAAAGCAGTCACCCAGTCTGCGTTTGGTCTCTCCAATGTAGAGGAAACCGCATTGGGAGCAACGAATGCAGTAGACTAAATTGGGGGAAATGCAAGTGAAATGCTGCTTCACTTGAAAGGAGTGTTTGGGCCCTTGGACAGTGAGGAAAGGGGAAGTAAAGGGGCAGGTGTTTGCACCTTCTGCGGTTGCATGGGAAGGTGCCGTGGGAGGGGGTTGAGGTGTAGGGGGTGATGGAGGAGTGGACCAGGGTGTCCCGGAGGGAACGATCCCTACGGAATGCCGCCAGGGGTGAAGGGAAGATGTGGTTGGTGGTGGCATCATGCTGGAGTTGGCGGAAATGGTGGAGGATTATCCTTTGAATGCGGAGGCTGGTGGGGTGATAAGTGAGGACAAGGGGGACCCAAACCCTTAAACCAGTTTATATTTCACCTCTTTTCTATTTTTACTTAGTTCTGATGAAGAGTCATATGGACTCGAAACGTTAACTGTGTTCCTCTCCGCAGATGCTGCCAGACCTGCTGAGTTTTTCCAGGTAATTTTATTTTTGTTTTGTACCTTAAGACAGGTTTATTCCCAAGACTGAGGGAGAAAAGACACAGACTCTTCTAGTTTCTCCCTACCACCCAGTGTGAACACTTCATACCCTTGCAAAGAAGCCCTAACTGGGGACAGCTGCTCTTAATTTCCATCTGAAAGCATGTACTTGACTGCCACACAATTCTAACATGAACATCAGGGGGTCTATTTTCATTGTTTGCAATGGTAAATATTGACAATTAAGTACATGTTAAGATTGTTGAGGTTTTCACTGCTCCTGCCAAGCAGTTAATTGGAAAATGGCGTTCCCACAGCTTGGTGCTAAACGTTTAGAGTTAGTGCTTTGTCATTACCCCAAAGCCCACTTTTCACCTAATTGTGTTTCGTATTAACTCACTGCCCTCATCCTTAGCATTTCTTCAGGGTTGAGGTAGACCTTCTATCCTGCATGCTTCCCGATGTACCCTGCCACATTAGAAACATTAGGCTGTGTGAATATATCATTACACAGAATATATGGTAGAGAAACAGACCAGTTGTCCAACTGGTCCATGTTGGGGGTTCATACTCTACACAAGCATTCTCCCAGCCCTCTCCATCTCACATTATCAGCCTCATCCTCTGTACACTTCTATTTGGGCATCTCACTTCCCCTTAAATGCATCTGCACTATTCTCCTAATACTATTTTATATAGCAAGTTCCACATTCTCACCACCCTTGGGGTAAAGAAGTTTCTTTTGAATTTGTTGTTTGATTGGGGGGATATGATGTTAGCCAATTTCTGGCAGAGAGGCTTAGGGATGGAATTCCAGAGCTTAGGACCCAGGTAGCTGAAGGGACGGTGACCCATGAAAACTGGAGATCTGCAGAAGACCCATCCCGAAGGAGGGGCTGTGGAGATAGAGGAGGTTACAGAGATAGAGAGGAGTGAGGAATTTAAACACTAGGGTGGAGATTCTAAAATCAAGGCATTCAGGAACTGGGAGCCAATATAGGGCAGCGAGAGTGGCGATGGGTGTGAGTTAAGGGCAGCAGAGTTTTAGACAAGCTGAAGTTTATGGAATGGTAGAAGATGGGAGATTAGCCCTGAAAGCATTTGGAACTGTTGAGTGTGGAGGTAACAATTTGGATGAAGGTTTCAGCAGCAGATGAGTGGACATCAAGATATAGATGAGCAATATTATGGAAACTGAATTTCATCATGATCACATATCTATTGTGCAGAATTGCCAATAGTCTTCAGGAAGAACACATGGATGGAAAGCAGAAATGTTGCAACGGAATATTAAGGTGAGGTTTTCTTGAGATTGGGATTCGTGCTGAGATAAACTGTCGAGAGTTTGGCTGCAATCTTACTATACAACACAATTGTTTTGAAAAGTGTTTTGCTCTTTGTAATTGGAAGGGTTTCACACTGTGAAAGCATTTTAATTGAAACAGTGCAGGCTACTGAGGCATCAGATGGATGCATTTTGAACCAGGAGGGTGACACAAAGCCAATTACTTCACAGTGGCAGAGGACAATTAAATAAATCAGTCTGAATTTTTACCACAGAGGTGAGATTATTCTTTTCTTAAAACCAGTGAAAGTTTGACTTGTCCTAGGAGTATTCTTGATGCCTGTGCAGCGCTCAGATTGTTCTGTGCCCTCTGGTATTGTTTGTTCTTATGTACCTGAGTGCACTGATGACTCATATTCACAGCAGAGAGTTGTGATTCGATATCTTGCTCCTCCTCATTGTCACCGCTGTGGTACCCAGCTTGCTTCTTCACATTAACAGCAATTGTCCAGTCCAACCAAAGGGAAATCAGGAGTCCGTCATTGCAGTGGGAATGCCCAGCCGCACCTTTGTTCCTCACCACCTGCAGTATAGCTGTGAGCCAAAACCCTGCATTCAATAGTTAAGATGTGCACCAGAACACTCATTAAAGCTTTGCTGTAATAGATGCCAAGCGGTGGCTCAGTGGGTATAACACACTCGCCTCTGGGGCAGAATGTTACCAGCTCAGGAATTCAAGTACCCCACTCCTGAGACTTGAGCACATAACCTAGGTTGAAACTGCAATGTAGTACTGAGGGAGTACTGCACTGTCAGGGGTGCTGTTGTTTGGATGAGATATTAAACTAGGGCCCCATTCACCATCTTGGGTGAACATCAAAGGACCTATGGGATTCCTTAGGAGAAGATCAAGAGAATTATTTGCAGTCTCCGGGACAGTATTTATTCCTCAACCAATGTCACTAAAACCAGAGACAGGCAACTGCGCTCCAGTTTGTAAGGGAGGTAAGGTCCTATGATGATAGTTGGAGATACAGTGGCCATGGCAGTAAGTGTCATCTGCATAATATCGCATCTGATAATGCAGTGCCAAGAGTTTAATGATCTCACCAGGTCAGAAGGAGGCCATTCAACCCATCATGCCAGTAGTGGCTCTTTGAAAGAGAGAAGCAGTCAGCCCCATTCCCCATAACCCCACAAATTTTCACCCCTTTGTGTATATAATCAACTCCCTTGTGAAAGCACACTATTTAATCTGCTTCCACCACCCTTTCAGGCAAAGCTTCCCTGATCACAACAATTCATAAAAAGGATTCTCCTCGTCTCGTGAAAAGTTCTTGAATTCTATAATTATCTGTAGCTGGGAGAGAGAGAACGTGGGCAGGGTTGTCCGTGCAGAAAGTAGACAGAGACATCCTCTTGGACTTGGTTTTCCCGGCCTTCTCTCTGATCTTTCTGTTGCTTCTGGGCTCTTTTCACCTCTGGGGTCAACAAAATAAGACCCCTCCATCAGACAAAGCTATTAGCCCAGTTCCTGCCAGACAGGCAATTTTCAAATCACCACTTGTTTCAACATTCAAAAGAGGAGAAAGGCTTGCATTAATACAGCACTTTTCCCAAACACAGGATGTCTCAAAGCATTTTCAGCCAGTGAAGTACTTTTGAAGCACAGACACCATTTTAATGTGGGAAGAGGCCTCACATATAACAGTGAGGTAACGACCAGATAATCTGTTTTTGGTGATGCTGTTTGAGGGTTGGGTATTGGCCGGGAAAGCTGGGAGAGCATCTCCGCTCTTCCTTGAAGCAGTATTGTGGGACTCTTTATGTCCACCCGAGATGAAAGGTGGAACCTCGGCTTTAAGGTTGCATCCGAAAAACGTCACTTTCGACAGTGCCGCACTCCTTCAGTACTGCACAAGGAGAAGGTTGCTGCCCTTGGGACTGTACCCTCGCAAAGACTCACTTTTGGAAAAGAAATGGATCATGAAGCTGTCACTCTTCTGGTTTCCTTGTCATCTGTCTCCAGTTTCTGGTACTCTGCATGCTAGCCTGACCACGCATGGAACAATCTGCAGTCATTAAAACCTGCAGTGAGTAGTAGGCGTTTTCATTGATTTTCTTGTCCAAGAAGATGTGGGGAGTTTCATCTGGTAATCCTCACTTTATATTTCTGAAAAGGGAGACATGTTGCTGAAGATGTTCATCTTGTACTCATCAAGACAAGTACAAGAACACCAAATTTCAAACTATCAAAACAATTTACACTACAGGAAAGGAGGAATGCCATTTGGTTGGCAAGTTGAGTCTAATTGACGAGGTGTATCCTCACTTTATCATCAGACACCCAGGAGATGGCAAAAATGTGCAAACATTGTTGAGACCCTTAAAAAAGTTTACAAACCAAATCATTGCTAACTTGTTAAAACTCCAACTCAGAATGAAATAGAATCTATTTCCAGGAATATATTTGCGCAAACAAACTCCACCTGGTGTAAATCCAAGTGAAAGCATCCAATTTACAGGAAATCTCAGGATCACTAACTATTTTTGGAAAAAATAACGATTAGGGATCAGGAATTCAGTGTAACTATCGCAGTCAATGCAATCTCTTCAGATCGTTAGCCGTGCAGCAGTGCTAATAGTCAACGTTGGTATTCTTATTATGTTTGTTATTTGTTTTGTGAACTTTGGAGCAGTGAGCAGGGTTTCTACCTCTGGGCCAGAACATTTGGGTTCGGGATTTGATGGCCAAGGAAGTTGTGCCCCTAGCGTGTTCGAGCAGGTTGATTATCAGCCTGTGAGTCCTTCCAATAAGCCTGATGGCAGGTGGCGAGACTGGGAGAGTCTCCTGCTCAGCCAGACTGCAGGGGTCAACAGCAAACCACTGCAGCACTTTACCCAGCAGAATCATAGACTAACCCATGGTTGCCAGTGTCATCTTAGGGCATGGTAGCTGGACAAGGAGGAGGGGGGCCGGTTTGTGAATAAATAATACAGCTCTGCCGGTTATTGAAGGGAAAGTACAGGCTGCAAGCCTGACAGAGAACACAATCAGGGAATAGTTTCACTTAAAAGCTAGAGTTGCAGACCAAGTTGTTTTGACCCATATTAACTGATACAACGCCCAAGTCGGGGGGACCATTGGTATCTGCTTCCTCGGTCATATTTACCAAGGCGAGATTGCAGAAGTAAAAATGGAATTCAATTAACCTGGCAACTTGGAGTCTGTCGGTGCAGACTCGATGGGCCGAAGGGCCTCTTCTGCACTGTGATTCTGTGATTCTGTGATTGTGATTATGGGCTGGCAGGGAGAAAGTTGCTTTAAAAACTCAATCACTTTGTTAATGTCCCTTCTGGCAATGGGACCTTGAAGGCGGAGGGGGCAGACTGGGCGCTAGTTGGGCACGAGTGGTGGTCAGAGATTGATTATCGACAGGAGGTGACTGGACTGTGGGGAAAGGTGAGCTGGGTGGGTGTGGGCTTCAGAGGGAGAAATTGTGGGCATCCAAGTGGGGTCATTTCACTGTGACGACGGGAGCAGTAGCCGGGGGTGAGGGGCAAGAACCAGTGACGATTGGCAGTGGGGATCCGGGTGAGGGGGTGTGTTTGTGACGTCCCCCCCACCCCAATCAGTGATGGGTCCAGTCATTGTGGTCTCAGGCCAGTGACCTGCTTCTCCCGGCTCCACATTCAGCCGGGTGTGTGAAGGAGCGGAGGACCCTTCCTGCCTGTCGGTGTCACACTGCGCTGAATGGGTGCGAGAAAAGTGCTGGACCCTAACTTAAATAAATGGTTTTATCAATGAAACATTCCCAAAATGTCTGCTCCTGCCACGAGTGCATCTGTGCAGTACAGCAGGCAGTGAACCTTCAGCCGAAATACACGTGCTCTTCCTGCTGCCAGACTGAGGTACTTGGCTGAAGTGAACTGGCTTAACTGCCTATTGCCCAAAAACAGGGGCGTTTCATTGCCGTATTTCTAGTTCTGATGTCACTTGCAGGAAGGTAATAATGTCTGGAGGAGTATTTCCTGACTGAGATAGTGAGTATACAATTAGTTCTGTAAATCGCCTACATTATTGTGTCTGGAGGCTGTCCGCATCCCAAAACATAACGAAATGGTATGACCGAATATTGATGACTGACCATGAAATCAGCTCTCATCCATTTAGCATATTTTTCCAGACGACAGTTTTGTAAAAGCAAATCTCCATGCTTCCTTCCAATGTGTGTGCGTGATTGGTTGGTCCATTTGCAGGGACAATAATCCTAGCCTTGATGAGAATTCCCGCACATTGCCAAAGGAAACTTCAGCCAAGTACATCGAACCCATGCAATGACACGTGCAGTTTACAAAGCTTGCCCAGCCAACTACATCAGCACATATAACACCAGGAATGTTCCTGAGTATTAGAATCTGGGCTTGTGCTCCCAAATAGCAACACAACAAGCTCCTGATTCTGGCCATGCATGTTTCCCTGGCCTTCCCTACCCTACATTAGTTCAAAAGGAAGACCAGGAGAGCCTGGATTTTCATCAGGGTCAGGAATGGGAAATGGGGCTAAGGATCCATGTCGCAACTCCTCGTGTGGCATTCGTTAGACCAGCCCATTGCAATTCTCAGTGCTCCAGATCAAAGGCTTTGCTTGTGACGTATTCATGGGCTTGTATTCCTTTGTGGATAGAAGATTAAAGGATGATCTGATTAAAGTATTTTAAATGGTAAAGAGGATTTTATAGGGTAGATTCGGAGAAACGATTGCCTCTGGCGGGGGGAATTCAGGACGAAAGGATATAATCTTAAAATTAGAGCCAGACCATTGAGACAGCAAATCAAGGAGCTCTTCTTCGCACACAGGCTGGTGGTAATCTGAAACTCTCTTCCCCACCCCCACCCCCCAAAAGGCTGTGGATGAAGGGTGCAACTGGAGCCTTCAAGACTGTGATTGACAGATTTCTGTGAAGTAGAGGCATTAAGAGAAATAGAGCAAAGGAGGGTAAGTGGAGTTGAGGTACAGGTCAGCCATGATATATTTTAATGGTGCAGCAGGATTGTGAGGGGCTGAATGGTCTCGCCCTGCTCCAATTTCCTTCCCAATTCACTGTGAAGGGTTAAATAATCTTGTTCAGCTTGTGACCCAATGCTTTGGAGACGTATCCTAAGGCTTGACTGACATTGTTTACTGCAACATTGCATTTTAATGGGCATTTTCAGTAAATGGTTTTGAAAATGCATTCAAATGATTTTGAAATATGTTCTGTCAAATTCCTCAGATTGCTCACTTGGGTCAAATCTGTTGCTATCCTTGTACTTTCATTGGAGACAATTTATCTCCTGGCTATTTTTAACATGCATAGTCAATTCCTGTCAAATGAATAACCTGTAGGGAGCGGTGCATTTATTTGTTCGGAATATAGCAATCGTCCCCAGTAGGAATGTTCTCTTGCACAATTAAGCTGCTGTAATTAGTTTTATCCTGTTGTAAATTTCAAACTTTTTACTGTTTTCTTTTTATTCATTCACGGGGATGTGGGCTTCGCTGGCTGGGCCAGCATTTATTGCCCATCCCTAATTGCCCTTGAGAAGGTGGTGGTGAGCTGTCTTCTTGAACCGCTGCAGTCCATGTGGTGTAGGTACACCCACAGTGCTGTTAGGGAGGGAGTTCCAGGATTTTGACCCAGTGACAGTGAAGCAACGGCCGATATATTTCCAAGTCAGGATGGTGAGTGGCTTGGAGGGGAACTTCCAGGCGGTGGTGTTCCCATCTCTCTACTACCCTTGTCCTTCTAGATGGTAGTGGTTGTGGGTTTGGAAGGTGCTGTCTAAGGAGCCTTGGTGAATTCCTGCAGTGCGTCTTGTAGATGGTACACACACTGCTGCTACTGTGTGTTAGTGGTGGAGGGTGTGAATTTTTGAGGTGGTGGAGGGGGTGCCAATCAAGCGGGCTGTTTTGTCCTGAATGTGTCAAGCTTCTTGAGTGTTGTGGGAGCTGCACTCATCCAGGCAAGTGGAGGGTATTCCATCACACTCCTGACTTGTGCCTTGTAGATGGTGGACAGGCTTTGGGAGTTAGCACCGTGAGTTACTTGTCGCATGGTGCCTAGCCTCTGACCTGCTCTGCTAGCCACAGTATTTATATGTCTGGTCCAGTTCAGTTTCTGGTCAATGGTAACCCCTAGGATCTTGATAGTGGGGGATTCAGCAATGGTAATGCCATTGAAAGTCAAGGGGAGATGATTAGATTCTCTCTTGTTGGAGATGGTCATTGCCTGACACTTGTGTGGCACAAATGTTAGATGCTAAGGATAACGGGGAACGTTTCATGATGGGAGCAGATAGTTTACTCACCAATTATATACAACCTATAAACTTTAATAAAGCCAAGAGTAGCAGACACTCGGGAACACCATCAGCTGGAAGTTCCCCTCCAAGCCACTCACCATCCTGACTTGGAAATATATCGGCCGTTCCGTCACTGTCGCTGGGTCAAAATTCTAGAACTCCCTCCCTAACAGCACTGTGGGTGTACCTACACCACATGGACTGCAGAGGTTCAAGAAGGCGGCTCACCACCACCTTCTCAAGGGCAACTAGGGATGGACAATAAATGCTGGTCTCATCTGCAACAGCCATGAACGAATAAAATAAAGGCTCCTGACACTTTAAAGATCACTTTTTGTTTTTGTTCCAGTCCCAGTGACGTGCATTATCACATGGGATTATAATGTAGAATGTTACAGTACAGAAGGAGGCCATTCAGCCCATGGGACCTGTGTCAGATGTTCAAAAGAGCTATTCATTTTGTCTCATTCTCCCTGCTCTGACTGCACAGCCTGGTAAACTTTTCCCCAAGTATTCCAATTACCTTTTTCAATGTTACAATTAAATCTGCTTCTTCTGCCCTTTGAGGCAGTTCATTCCAGATCAGAGCAAGTCGCTGCTTCAAAAGGGATTCTCCTCATCTCGCCCCTGATTTCTTCTGCCAATTTCCTTAAATCTACGTTCTCTGGTTTCTCTAAGCAGGATTTTCCTTACTCTATCAAACCCTTCCTGATTTTTGGACACCTCTAATTAAATCTCTATTTTGGATCTCGGTTCATCGTGTCCCAAAGGAGTTCCAGGATCAAGGGCTTGACTTGGAAGCACTAAGGTTGCTTAACTTGTCCTGCGTTCATACCGTAAATACATAATATCGAATATCAGAATGTGATAGTCATCTATTCTTGGACTGCACATGGCCTTTGAAGAGGTATCTAACACAGTGTTGACCTCTTCATGTTAATTCTATTTATAAATGGGTATGTGGCAGGGTTGCCAACCCTGCCGGCTTTGGCCTGGAGTCCCCAGGAACTGAAGATCAATCTCCAGGGCACAGTTGTGTGCAACTCTAGAGAAAAATCATTGCAACAATTTAAAAATTTTTTTTTTGTCATTTTCTTTGGACATTTCTCTTTACCAGCTACAAAAATATCGAAAATGGGAGGAAATAAAAGGCAGTTTGGCTGACAGTCAAGCATCATCCTTTGGGTAATGAGTCTTTTTGCTTTCCAATTGTCGTAGGGAGGCAGTGTGTCACAAGGACAGATGTGTTTCCCAACAAATGACTGGACCATGGAGGAAAGTCATGTGATGAAACCTCCATCACCTTACATTGCAAATAGTATCCTTGATTTGACCTGTTGGTGACCTAACTGGTTGAAGGATGTGAGAGGGTGTTTAGGTTATTGTACTGGAATTCCCTTTCCCCTAGGGCCTGATTCATGCTACAAGCCTACAGATGTGATAGTTGCCCTCTGCTCTTTTGTCCAATTGGCCATTCCCTGTGGTATGAGCACGATCAGCTCTCACCTCACCCAAACCTCTGCACAAATAGGAGTCTTGGCTAATGATTCCCCACAGGAGCTTTGTTACTGGCTGGCTTTCTACTGAAAACAAAGTGTATATCAAACTTAATTTCCTCTACCCTTAATTTCCTCTACCCTTGTTGGGAATAAAAATGTTTCCTGATTAGAGCCCCCACCCTAATTTTTGGATTACGTCCCTTTTGCTCTTGATTTCCTCACCAATGGGAATAGTTTCTCCAAATCCGCTCTCCCAGCTCCTTAACATTTTAAACACCAATCACCCCTCAATCTTCTATTCTAGGGAATATAAGCTAGGTTCAGGCAATCTATCCTTACCCCGCAGCATCCCAGTGAATCGGCGCTGCTTCTGTCTCTCAATGGACCTGGGGCTATCCCAGCATTAACAACAGTCCCAAAAGCTACCCATTAAAAGCACTTGATGGAGGGCTTTCACTGTCACGATGGATTCTGGGATAGTTCAGCCTCCATAGCTGCTTCGTCACCAGACCAGCGATAGGAAATTAAGAGTGCACAGTTTCTTTAACTAGGCAGACGAGGCAGAAGAAAGAAATAACTCACATTTCTATAGCACCTTTCATCACCTCAGGACGTGCTTTTCAGCCAATGAAATACTTTAGAGCTGTGGTCACTGTTGTAACATGAGAAACGTGTCAACCAATTCGTGCACAGCAAAATCCCACAAAGAGCAATGAATTACATGGCTAGATAATCCATTTTAAATACTCCCTAGGACCGAGGGAGAACTCCCCTACTCTTCCTTGAAACAGTGCCAGGGAACCTTTTACATCCAACTGAGAGGGTAGATAAAACTCAGTTTGACATCTGGTCTGAATGACAACATGTCTGGCAGCACAGCAGTACAAGTGACAGCCTAGATTTCATAGCCAAGTTTCTGGAGTGGGAGTTGAACCCACAGCCTTACTAATTGAGAAGCAAGCATGCTGGCCACTGGACCAAGGCTAACAGACAAAAGAAACACAGAAAGGGGGAGAAACTGGGGAGGTGGAGAAGAGGAAGTGGAACGCATTGCGGTCCACCAACTCTTCAAAGACACTTGACAGACAGGCTGCTGACCCATGACCTGAACACTTCCCACCTGCAACCTCCCCAGTGCCGACATTCTGGTCACTGCAGATGGGGTGGGGGTGGCGATGCCATAGTGCTATTGTCAATGGACTAGCAAGTGTCTTTGAAGGGATGGTGGACTGCGATGCGTTCCACTTCCTCTTTTCCACCTCCCCAGTTTCTCCCCCTTTCTGTGTTTCTCTTGTCTGTTAGCCTTGGTTCAGGCAATCTATCCTTACCCCGCAGCATCCCAGTGAATCGGCGTTGCTTCTGTCTCTCAATGGACCTGGGGCTATCCCAGCATTAACAACAGTCCCAAAAGCTACCCACTAAAAGCACTTGATGGAGGGCTTTCACTGTCACAATGGATTCTGGGATAGTTCAGCCTCCATAGCTGCTTCGTCACCAGACCAGCGATAGGAAATTAAGAGTGCACAGTTTCTTTAACTGGGCAGACCAGGCAGAAGAAAGAAATAACTCACATTTCTATAGCACCTTTCATCACCTCAGGACGTGCTTTTCAGCCAATGAAATACTTTAGAGCTGTGGTCACTGTTGTAACATGAGAAACGTGTCAACCAATTTGTGCACAGCAAACTCCCACAAAGAGCAATGAAATACATGGCTAGATAATCCATTTTAAATACTGCCTAGGACCGAGGGAGAACTCCCCTGCTCTTCCTTGAAACAGTGCCAGGGAACCTTTTACATCCAACTGAGAGGGTAGATAAAACTCAGTTTGACATCTGGTCTGAATGACAACATGTCTGGCAGCACAGCAGTACAAGTGACAGCCTAGATTTCATAGCCAAGTTTCTGGAGTAGGAATTGAACCCACAGCCTTAATAATTGAGAAGCAAGCATACTGGCCACTGGACCAAGGCTAACAGACAAGAGAAACACAGAAAGGGGGAGAAACTGGGGAGGTGGAGAAGAGGAAGTGGAACGCATCGCGGTCCACCAACTCTTCAAAGACACTTGACAGACGGGCTGCTGACCTATGACCTGAACACTCCCCACCTGCAACCTCCCCAGTGCCGACATTCTGGTCACTGCAGATGGGGTGGGGGTGGCGATGCCATAGTGCTATTGTCAATGGACTAGTAATCCAGAGACCCAGGGTAATGCTTTGGGGATCCAGGTTCGAATCCTGTCACGGCAGATGGTGGAATTTGAATTCAATAAAAATCTGGAATTAATATTCTAATGATGACCACGAAACCATTGCCGATTGTTGTAAAAACCCACGTGGTTCACTAATGCCCTTTAAGGAAGGAAACTGTTGCCTTTACCTGGTCTGGGCCTACATGCGACTCCAGACCCACAGCAATGTGGTTGGCTCTTAAATGCCCTCTGAAGAAGGGCAGTTAGGGATGGGCAATAAATTCTGGCCTCTAGCCAGTGACACCCACATCCCATGAATAAATAAAAAAAAGCATTAGCACAGCAAGCAATCTCATACTCAGCCCATTCAGACCTGATACCACAGTCTGTACTGAGCAATGTTTTAGCAGCCTGTGTGCTGTGTGAGTGCTGTGTTGTCACTGGGAGCTGTGTTCAGTATAAACTAGAGGATATCACTGCACACCATCAGGAGCCATGAGCAGCAGAATGATGAATGTTGTCTCATTAAACAGCCTGGCTCTCTGTTATCTCGCCAGTGACTAACGGCTCCACTATTTAAAGCTGTAATCCCTTACTGGAAGCGTTTCTCTGCAATGCTTATCATTGCAAGTAAATGATACATCTCAGACATGTCAAAGGAACTGAGAAAGAGATCAAAGGTTATGATTGTGGCTTTGGGCTTCAGTACCAAGGTCAATGCTAACTTGGAAAATATGCAAAGTAGATTTTAAATTCAATACAGTATCATGGTACACTCCCTTTACTGTAATATATCTTTAAAAAGGACTTGCTATTTATTGAGTGTCATAATAAATGAAAGGCTAGAGAATCTGGGATTGTTTCCTTAAAGCAGGGATATTGAAGGGGAGATTTAATCAAGGTGCTCACAATTATGAGGGGTTTTGATAGAGTTATGGGGAGAAATTATTTCCAGTGACAGGAGGGTTGGGAACCAATGGGTACAACTTCAATATAATTGGAAAAAGAAGCAGAAGGGAGATGAGGAAAGTATTCTTTTAAACACAGTGAGTTGTGATCTGTAACATGGCCTTTAAGTGTGCTGGAAGCAGATTCAATGGTAACTTTCAAAAGGGAATTGGATAAACACTTTTTGCAGGGCCACAGGGAAAAAGCAGGGAAGTGGAACTGTTAGAAAGCTCTTTCAAAGAGTCAGCACAGGGTATGATGAGCTGAATGGCCTCCTCCTATACTGGATTGTCCAAATCAAACGTTTACAGACATTGGGCAGAATTTTTCATCCTGGGGCCGGGTATGCACCCCGCTCGAATGGGGGTGAAATAGTGCCTGATGGTGCCGGGCGAGTGTCCCGACATCATTGCGCACTCTCACAATCTGTCGCTCGGCAGGCACCCTTGAGAGGCAGCAGTGTGCCCGCCGACAACTTAGAGGCCTATTAAGGCCTATTAATCAATTGATTAAATTGAAGTTTTCACTGCCCGTCCCATCATCGGTTGGTGGGCAGGTGAACCGGCCAGGCAGCCTCTGCATTCTTAACGGAACCTCATCCACAGGCGGGATGAGATTTCAAACAGTGACTAAAGAACAAATAAAACATTTTTAACCTCATTTTTTTTTACATGTCGTGCGACAGAGTCACACGTGGGGACATGATTTCCTTATTTTTGAAATCTTTATTTTGCAGGTTATAAAACATCAGCTCCCTGAGGCAGCTCTGTGCCTCCAGGGAGCTTTCACTGAGCGCACCCCTGTGCATGTGCACACTGCAGCGCCCACCCTCCTCCAACCCTCGCCCCGGCAGCGCTGAGGCTATTAGCGCGTGTTTCACACTGGCTGGCCATTAATTGGCCAGCCCGCGTGAAACTGTGGTCCGAGCCAGGTTGTGGGTAGTAGTCAGTCTTGCGGTCGTTCCCAGACCCACCCATTGTGCCCGCCTGGCCAGGGGAACGTTCTCCCCACAGTTCCACTATGGCTGCACATATGACCTATTTCAACAAAGACTTCAATGTGTTTCTATGCAAGGCAGAGCAGGCAGAGTATATTTAAACACTCTCCATGAACTCTTAAACAAAGCTCATGATCAAAACTACAGCAAATCATTCAGCAGAAGCAGGATTATTCCTCTAGCAAAATGCAGTAAGTGGAGGATAGTTAGACAATTCAAACTGTGTGTGTAAAATCAATCCCAGTCACTTACAGCAGAGCACACTTGAGGGGGAATACCCAATCATTCTGACCTGGACCAGTGGTATTACCGTACGCAGCTTTGAAAAATTATACCTACTGGCGGTACACCGGTGACATTGCTCATTGGAGTGCTGCGGCTCTGGAGATCAGTTGCCATGCTTGGAAACTAACCCGGCCATACCCTTTTAAGATCACTGCTCAAATACCTCCAGCAGGAGAATGCTCTAAACAGAACCGAGGACAATCAGAGTTTGGTTGCTGCATGGTGAGGCAAGTTCACTGATTGGAAGGTTCTTGCAAACCAGGGTTTTAAGCAAGAGATCTGTATTGCAGTGCAGCATTGCAAGAAGAAAATGCAACAGCAACATAAAACGAGATTTATATCCCACCCAATTTTTGTTTTATTCATTCTTGGGATGTGGACATTGCTGGCAATATCAATATCTATTGCCAATCCCTATTCATCTCTTAAGAAGGTGGTAATGGTGGTGAGCCATCTTCTTGAATTACTGTAGTTGTGCAGTTAGGTGCATCGACAGTGCTGTTAAATTGGGAATATCACCATATCTTTCTATTGAGCTAGAAACTGGCATCAAAAGGATATGTCGGGGTAGATTCATAATGAGCAGGATTGAACATAACAACAGGACTTACATTTATATTGCGCCTTTAATATAGTAAAACTGCACCAAGGTGCTTCACAAGAATGTTATTAAACAAAACTTGATGCTGAGAAGATACTAGGACAGGGTACTAAAAATTGAGTAAAAGATATAGATTTCAAAGAATGTCTTCATGGAGGAGGGAGAGGTAGAGGGATGGTGAGGCTTAGGGAGGGAATATCTAGGCTTAAGGCCTAGGCAACTGAAAGTATGCCTGCCGCTGGTGCACTAATGGAAATCAGGGATGTTCAAGAGGCTAGAATTAAAGAAGCACATAGATGGGGAGAGTCATAGGGGTTGGAGAAGGTTACAAAAATAGGGAGAGTTGTAGGGGCTGGAGGAGGTTACAGAGATAGGGAGGGTTGTAAGGGCTGGAGGAGGTTACGGAGATAGGGAGGGTTGTAGGGGCTGGAGGAGGTTACGGAGATAGGGAGTGTTGTAGGGGCTGGAGGAAGTTACAGAGACAGGGAGGGTTGTAAAGGCTGGAGGAGGTTACAGAGATGGGGAGGGGTGTAGGGGCTGGAGGAGGTTACAGAGACAGGGAGGGTTGTAAAGGCTGGAGGAGGTTACAGAGATGGGGAGGGGTGTAGGGGCTGGAGGAGGTTACAGAGATAGGGAGAGGTGAGGCCGTAGAGGATTTGAAAACAAAGTCAAGTATTTTTAAACAACAACATCTTGGCGTGTTACTATGAGCCAGGAGTGCCATGATCACAGAGAGTGGTAAACCTAGTTGGATTGGTTGCATGATAACATTCTGTAAAATAAACACTCAGCTTCAATATTAATTTAATACAGATCTTAAAATAAGCCACAGGCGTGAGTCAAGCTTACATAATTTGATGTTTTCTCTGGCCTCGGAATGATGTGGCTAACATTTTTCTGTGGTTTACTTTTCCTGTGCAAGTCTGTTTAATTCTATTACAAACAGATTATATTTACATTTCTTCGAGGAACCTCAAACCCCAACTTTGCCATGACATATGACTTCTCCTTTCTTGCATTTTTGGCTGGAATTTTTGGGCCCTATTATGAAGACGAGGAAGGGAGCACTGGAAAATTTTTATTCCTCCAGCAATATCACTGAAACAACCGATCTGGTTATTATCCCCTGATGTTTATGGGAGCTTGCTGCACGCAAATTGGCTGCAGTGTTTTCTACATTACACATGGAGGCACTTCAGAAACACATGATTGACTGTAAAGCGCTTTGGCACATTCTAAGGCCATGAAAGGGTTACATACAACTGGAAGTTTTTATTTTTATATTCCCACCTCTTTCCATTATGTGGAGTTTTGAAGGATATGGTGTGTGTTTTACTCTGGAATGCCAGTTGGTGTAAGGATAGTACTGCAGCCAACCTTTATTCAGTCTTACATTTATTTACAGAGTGCAACATTACAAGCATACTACTCCTATCTCACCCACACCCCATTTTCTGTGGCAGTCTCTTTGTATATGCCCAAATGAAACCCAAATTAATGCCCACCACCTATATACAATCAATGTATGATGAACTGGACCAGCGATATAAATACTGTGGCTACGAGAGCAGGTCAGAGGCTAGGAATCCTGCAGCAAGTAACTCACCTCCTGACTCCCAAAAGCCTGTCCACCATCTACAAGGCACAAATCAGGAGTGTGATGGAATACTCCCCACTTGTCTGGATGAGTACAGCTCCAACTAAACTCAAGAAGCTTGACACCATCCAGGACAAAGCAGCCCGCTTGATTGGCATCACATTCACAAACCTTCACTCCCTCGACCACCAACACACAGTGGCAGCAGTGTGTACCATCTACAAGATGCACTGCAGGAATTCACTGAGCCTCCTTAGACACCAGCTTTCAAACCCACCACCGTTACCAGCAGACACATGTGAACACCACCACCTGGAAGTTCCCCTCCAAGCCACTCACCATCCTGACTTGGAAATATGTCACCGTTCCTTCACTGTCACTGGGTTAAAATTGAGGAACTTCCTCCCTAACTGCACTGTGGTTGTACCAAAACTACATGGACTGCAGCGGTTCAAGAAGGCAGCTCACCACCACCTTCTCTAGGGCAATTAGGGATGGGCAATAAATGCTGGGCCCAACCAGTGACCTGCGAAAGAATGAATTAAAAAAACCTAACAAGCAATCAGAAGAGGTGATCAATGCTAAATGGATTATAGCATTTAAAGGGTTGCTGGATAATTATTACAGATGAGAGTTGAAAGCAGAATAATGGTGCAGGATATAATTCACCTCCAGTACAGAAAAGCAGGGCATTGTCCATCTCTGTTGGTGAATCACCATTTTATTAATGCTTATCCAGTTATGCAAGGAGGCGAAAGTTATGTTTTCGTTCTCCAATTTATCACCACTGAATAATTGTATTGTCATGACTTTCCTTTCCATTCTTTATTGGATTCTTTCTCCAAACATATAAAAGCAATTTATTATCATCCTAAAAATTCTTAAACACATTTATCTTCAGCCTCTTCGCATGAGTAATAAAATACCAGGGACAATTTATAGACCACAACAAGACTCTTTTGGGGTAGAACTGTCTCCAGGGATAGATTGTTTGGGTAATACATTCGACAGGGGTGTAAAATGGATGGCTGTTCATTATCACTTCTTTCACATTTTTACACAGGGCCCAATTTTACCCTTCATGGAACTTAGAAGCACCATTGCATTCACTTTCATCATGAAAAATTACAGCTCACTCAGACACTACCAATGTCTATCACTTAGAGACAACTAGACTCACACATTATCAATGTTACCAGTTAGAGACAACTAGGCTCACACACTATCAATGTTACCAGTTAGAGACAACTAGGCTCACACACTATCGGTGTCTACCAGATAGAGACAACTAGGCTCACACACTATCAATATCTGCCAGATAGAGACAACTAGGCTCACACACTATCGATGTCTACCAGATAGAGACAACTAGACTCACGCACTATCAATGTTACCAGTTAGAAACAACTAGGCTCACACACTATCAATGTTACCAGTTAGAGACAACTAGGCTCACACACTATCAATGTTACCAGTTAGAGACAACTAGACTCACACATTATCAATGTTACCAGTTAGAGACAACTAGGCTCACACATTATTAATGTTACCAGTTAGAGACAACTAGGCTCACACACAATCAATGTTACCAGTTAGAGACAACTAGGCTCACACACTATCAATGTCTATCACTTAGAGACAACTAGGCTCACACACTATCAATGTCTATCACTTAGAGACAACTAAACTCACACACTATCAATGTTACCAGTTAGAGACAACTAGAATCACACACTATCAATGTCTACCAGATAGAGACAACTAGGCTCACACACTATCAATGTCTAGCAGATAGAGACAACTAGACTCACACACTATCAATGTTACCAGTTAGAGACAACTAGGCTCACACACTATCAATGTCTACCAGATAGAGACAACTAGGCTCACACACTATCAATGTCTAGCAGATAGAGACAGCTAGGCTCACACACTATCAATGTTACCAGTTAGAGATAACTAGGCTCATACACTATCAATGTCTATCACTTAGAGACAACTAAACTCGCTAGAGACAACTAGACTCACACACTATCAATGTCTACCAGATAGAGACAACTAGACTCACACACTATCAATGTTACCAGTTAGAGACAACTAGGCTCACACACTATCAATGTCTAGCAGATAGAGACAACTAGGCTCACACACTATCAATGTTACCAGTTAGAAACAACTAGACTCACACACTATCAATGTTACCAGTTAGAGACAACTAGGCTCACACACTATCAATGTTACCAGTTAGAGGCAACTAGACTCACACACTATCAATGTTACCAATTAGAGACAACTAGACTCACTCACTATCAATGTCTACCAGTCAGGGACAACTCGACTCACTCATATTATCAGGTAGGTAATTAGCTCTAGTCCACAAAGGACCAGAGACATTTCTCTCCATTAGAGAGAGACAATTGGTTGTTTAATTTGAGGGACACCACTCTGCATTGACCATGGGGCAATGTATGGAGGCAGGCCTCCATGAACTACCACAGCCAGTACAGGCATTGAACTCACTCCGTTGGCATCATTCTGTTCCACATTCTATCCATCTAGCCAACTGAGCTAAGCAACCCATAAACACAACCAATACCTACTACTTAGAGACAATACAACTCACACTCAAACATTGTCAGTGCCTACCAGATGGAGACACAGTTTGGTAAATATTTATTGGAGCCATATTCTCAATACAATACCATATTAGCGACAACAATAAAAAGATGTAAAACCCTTAGTGCATTCACATTACCAGGTTATTACTGGTTTGGCGGTTTGGGTTTTGTGCCAATTGTAAACTTGTTGAGGAGAAAGGAGGAGTTTAAGGTCAGCATGATTTGTAATAAAGTAGAGTGAAATTCCATCCCCTCCTGGGAATCTAACTCCATTATTGCTTCAAGACTGGTCTGACTTCATCTGAAGGCTGTCATATACACTTACTGCAAAGTAGCTGTAATGCTCAAGCATTTAAAACGAAAACTGGTTATGCTGAGTGCACTCTTTGTGTATCACTCCAAATAAACACATCCTCAAATAAAGGAAAAGGGAATAGATCTTTCCCCATTATTCAAAATTGTTGATCTTTTATTTGACAACAAACTGAAATGTAATGTCTCGTTATGCGAAGTGTCACATGCTCAACACTGTCATAACCTTGGAGCATTTTGCAAGGGGGTGAAATATGAAGGGTGTTCCGATAATTTGAATGAACCACAAAATTTAGTGGAACCTTGAAACACACCTGGAAACACACAGGATTAAACTTCCCATTCTGGGTGGCCAGATATATGCAGCAGATATACAATCGGGAAACAGCTAATAAGAAAACATTTACAAATACTCACAACATGTTATCGTCATGGTTGAAATCACATGATTTGCATTTCACCTTTACTGGGATGTAACTTATCTAATTTACAGGCAAACAGTCTTGTTCTCTTTACCATTCACCCACTTCCCTTATTTCTCAGTACTGTTAATGCGTTGTGGCAGATAAAGATCTAGTGAATGGAATGAGCTAATGTGACCTGTTCAAACAAGGGCATCAACTGGTAAAAATATAGAAACAATGGTAACCCATTCAGAACGTCACACCTGTTCCACCATTCAGTGAAATCATGGCTGATCTGTATCTCAACTCCATCCACCTGCCTTGGCTCCACACCCTTGGCAAGCAAAAATATACCAATCCCACAATTGAAATCATTGATTGATCTAGCATCTACTGCTTTTTTTGGGAGAGAGTTTAACACTTCCGCCTTCTCTCCTGAATGGCCTGGACCTGATTTTAAGGCAATGTCCCCTTGTCCTGTCTTCCCCACCAGGAGAAAAAGTTTCTCTCTACTTGTCCTGTCAATTCCTTTCCAAATCCGAAGAGCTCCTATCAAATTAACCATCTACATTTCAGGAAATACAAACCCAGTTTGTGTAACCTGCTGAGTTTTTACAGCTATTTTTGTTCTTGTCCCAGCTTGTGCAATCTGTCCACCTAGAATCATAGAATGACACAGCAGAGAAGGAGGCCATTCAGCCCATCATTACCTGTGCTGGCTCTTTGATGGAGCCATCCAGTTGTACTCTAGCCCCTGGAGACCTGATAGCGTTCTGGTGACTCTACACCGTACTTCCTCCAGGATCAATTTATACTTCCCACTACAGACTTATTTTGTAGTTTCATATTGAAGAACACTAGAAGCAGCAGAGTTTAATCCAATTGTTTTTCTCAACTTTAATATTTAAAAGAAATTAATCCTTTTTCCTTAACCCTCTTCTGCCATCCCCCACACAGGGCCATCTGTCACTGGTTTCTATGTTGTGCTTTTACAGAGTGCTGGCCCTTATTCTGCTATTAACACATTCTATTCTTAACTTCATGCCACTATCAGCACCTTCTTTAGTCTTTAACACTACCATTAACACTGCCTTTGTCTTGTGTCCATGACACCTTTGTCAATTTCTCCTTAGCTCCCACCTATCCCTGACCTTCCATCTTGCTCCACCTGCTCCACCCCCTCTTAAACAGTATAAAATCCATCACATTTCTACTTCTCGTTAGCTCAGAAGAAGAGTCATACAGACTCAAAACGTTAACTCTGTTTCTCTCTCCACAGATGCTGTCAGACCTGCTGAGTTTTTCCAGCATTTTCGGTTTTTATTTCAGATTTCCAGCATCCGCAGTGTTTTGCTTTCATCTTAGTTTATCTCAATCTCAGACCGTACCAATTGATGATGGGCTCCACTTTTATTGTCACAAATTAGAAGTGTTGACAGCCATATTGAGAGACACCATATGCTGGGCTCATAAAAGGGAACAACTAGATGCTACAATTGGAAAATTGGATAAAATAGCCAGCCTCATCACAGCCTGGACAACCAGGTTACATTGCATATTAGTGGGCGAATGTACAAAGTTGGCAAGTAGGGAAAAACCACTTGGCCTATCAAACCTGCTCCGCACACTCATGATGACCAGAACATCATGATTAGGCGCTTTATCCCCCCAACCCTGAATGGGTTTGAGGGTTAACTCTGGGCATAATCCATTGAGATGGGCTTGATTTGATAACAGTTCAATCAGCCGAAAAATTATGGAAATCAACTGGAGCTCAAGGCCCCCCCCCCAACCCCGATCGTTTCAAATAATAAAGGTAGCGGGCGGGTTTTTCCGACCCCACCCCCTGCCTGGATCGTCCGGTCCTGCCGAGAGTGAATGGACTTACAGCTGGGCCGCGGAATCTCCTGAGCCGGGTCCCACTCAAGACAGGGCAGGAAAATCCCGGCCAGTGATTAATCTTCTCGCTGCCCCAAGTCAGGAACAATTCAATTGATCATTATGCACTGACTGGGATCAATACGGTCCTTGAGAAACTTGGAGATTTTTTACAAGAACTGACATATTTTACTGAGGCCCAGAATCTCCTGACAACCTGCACTAAAACAGCAGTGCAAGTATGGTGGAACACCAATTTTCAGTGCAAAATCCTGAGGAAATTTGGAGACAAGTGATTGGGCTCTTTTCGTACCATCTACCCAAATTTCCTTGATTCTTTTGCGCTGATTCTGTGAATCCCTTGCTGCTCATGAACATAGCCCCACCTCCCCATGTAATAGTGCAAATTTCCTGAATGTTCACCAGTTCTGAACAAGCTATAAATTGATGCCTAGAATTTTCATTATATTCCAAGTGAATTAGGAGCACTTCTTTTTTATCATCCCTCCTCACCCATATATCCAACGCATATTCTGTGTGTTTGGGAGCGTCACCAATTGAACAGAAGCTCTACCCTTCTCCGTTGAATGTGTATAAGTAATAGTTTGATGGCTTCAGTCTTCTTGTGCGTTAAAGAGGACCTTAAAGAAAAAATATAATCCAAATTCAGTGCTTCCTTGGACCTTGGTTATTTATATCCATCCTTGCTTGCGTTATGCTGTCTTTACATTCCAATGTTAATGAAATTCTCAGGAAATTCTGAGCTAACATACCAAGGGGTCCGAGCTAACTTACCACAGGAGGAAATGTCAGCAAAATTGTGGATTCGGTTAGGTTTTGACAACTATCTAAAGTCTGCTCTGGGCCAAAGTTTCCCTGCCCCCTTTCCCTATGTCCCTCCTCCATTCCCACCTCATCTCCCACTTTCATTTCCTGGTCCTCCATCACCAGAAACCGCACAGCTCCTCGTTCCAGATTGTGTGGGCGATATAATGGGTGCAGTAGGAAGTGTCTTTGTGAGGCGGTAACAATGCAAACTGAGGTTCACTGGGTATCTGGGCTGTGGAGATGCTCGATAATGGGCAACAGGAAAAGTATTCAAATTTCCCAACATGTCTCCGCTTACCTAGAATCAAAGTTAAAAAGGGTGTGATGGTGACAGCGCTGTGCAACTTGTGGCAGAAGTGCCGTAACATGCCTGTAACTTGGCAACCAAACTGAGCAATCTTCCACATTGGCAACAGATGTTGGACCATCAAGAACCTGCACTGCTGGATTTCTTTAGGGTTCCCAGAAGCTTTGAACCAGAGCCATTATTGAAAAAGCAATAAAACATTCACATTTCCCCTTTGGATTGTCCATGTTCTATCTGACAGAACAAAATTGATTTCATTTGCTTTCAACAAAATAGGAGTCCTCCACAATTGATTTAAATGTGACTTTAAGCTTTCTGCTCATTTCCATTTGTGTAAAACATAATAGTTTTACGAGTGATCCCACTAAAACCTTACCAAACCAACAAGCTGTTGCTCAAAACATTCCATACGTGCTTAGAATAAATTAATATCACCCTAGAGAGTGAGGTTTGAGGAAATGATGGGTTGAGGATTTATAGAGCTAAGTTAACTAGCAAGTATGAGGTATGACTCATACCAACACACACATTGTGTTCAAGAATCAATGCCTCAATTAATCGTGCTGTTAGGACAATAAAAATAATGCGGGGTCATTCCAGATTTTCTGGCTTTCCAGTCAAGACAGCCGCTCCTTTACACTTTATTTTCTTAATCCCTCCCAAGTGCTCATCTCCTCACTAAGGGTTGCTTGGACGTGGGGAGGGAGGAGGGAAGGGAGGATGGAGAAGGGAGGGGGTGGCGCGACAGCGGTTGGGTGCTGCTGTATCTCCCTGAAACCCTCCAGGTACATATTCGGCCACAAGCCAGTAGAAGGTGCTCTCAGCTCTTGGTCAGAGGTTAAGGGCTTGAACAAAAACAGAATTACCTGGAAAAACTCAGCAGGTCTGGCAGCATTGGCGGAGAAGAAAAGAGTTGACGTTTCGAGTCCTCATGACCCTTCAACAGAACTAGGTGAATCCAAGGAGAGGGGTGAAATATAAGCTGGTTTAAGGACGGGGGGGTGGTGTTGGGTCGGGGGAGAGAAGTGGAGGGGGGTGGTGTGGTTGTAGGGACAAGCAAGCAGTGATAGGAGCAGATAATCAAAAGATGTCACAGACAAAAGAACAAAAGAACACAGAGGTGTTGAAGTTGGTGATATTATCTAAACGAATGTGCTAATTAAGAATGGATGGTAGGGCACTCAAGGTATATCTCTAGTGGGGGTGGGGGGGGCATAAAAGATTTAAAAATAATGGAAATAGGTAGGAAAAGAAAAATCTATATAAATTATTGGCAAAAACAAAAGGAAAGGGGGAAGAAACAGAAAGGGGGTGGGGATGGAGGAGATAGTTCAAGATCTAAAGTTGTTGAATTCAATATTCAGTCCGGAAGGCTGTAAAGTGCCTAGTCGGAAGATGAGGTGTTGTTCCTCCAGTTTGCGTTGGGGATATGGGGGGCAGGAAATGAAAGTGGGAAATGAGATGGGAATGGAGAAGAGACATAGAGAAAGGTGAGACGAATTCAAATGGAAGAATGAGAATATTAAAATCCAGGTGTTGCTGGAACAGGAACCAGCGTAAATCAGTGAGCCCTTATCAGTGATAAGGTCTTGAGCCTCACTCTCTAAGACTTGAGCATATAATCCAAGTTGATATGTCAGCACCAATGGTACAGTCATTATACTGCGATCCCTCATCACCCCACCCTGTCCCAGGTCCTATATCCAGTCGTGCTCATCACCCACCCTAGGCTCATTGATTTACACTGGTTCCTGTTCCAGCAACGCCTGGATTTTAATATTCTCATTCTTCCTTTTGAATTCCTCTCACCTTTCTCTATGTCTCTTCTCCATTCCCGTCTCATCTCCCACTTTCATTTCCTGCCCCCATCTCCCCCACCACCCGTCACCAGAAGTCACACTCCTCCTATTTCCCCATTCTAGACTCTGTGGGTGACATAAAGGAGTAGGAGGAAATGCTTTTGTGAGGCTGCGACAATGCAAATGGAGTTTCACTGGTTCTGTGGGTGTTGTGGAAATGCTTGGCGTGGTCACTGGGTGACTGAAAACGCATTCCATTTCCCAACATGTCTCCGCTCACCTGGAATAAAGCATAAACAGGGCCTCTCCAATCATCGTAAACTTCTCCAGTGCCATACTCCTCCAAGATGCCTACACTTATCGAATGCTGGCCTTTCTAATATTCTCTATTTTCATCAGACCACCATTGGCGGCCAGGCCTTCAGCTGCTTAGACCCGAAGCCCTGAAACTCCCTTGGTCAAACCTCTCCATCTCTCTACCTCTCTCTGCTCCTTTAAGATGCTCCTTAAAACTTACCTCTGCAACCAAGCTCTCCTAATATCTCCTTATGTGCCTCAGTGTCAAATTTTGTTTCATAACTCTCCTGGGGATGTGTTTGTCGCAGTAAAGATGCCACATTATAAATGAAAGTCATTGTTGCTGTATTAACGGTGAGCTTTGAATAGCCTTGCCAGTCGTATCTGAAACAGGATTACTAGATGATAACACGCACGGACATTTTTTATTGTGTGTTGCGAATCACGACCTTGGCAAGATTAAGTGAGCAATTGCGCAAATCAAAAGGTCTGAAGGCTTGACGACATGTTTGGTAACCCTGGCGATGACTAGGTAACTGCGTCCACTCACTTGGACCGAGGGCGCTTTTGTAAAATTGTTGAACTCAGTGTTGAATCCGGGTTCCACAATTTCAGATCGTTCTCTGTCCCCATCATTTTTTGTTTTGTTATTTTTGGATGGCGGCTGTCAGTAATGGTTCTGTTTTTCCCATTTACGCCTGCTCCAGACACATCTCCCACAAGGGAAAAACAGTTCGGACCAGCATTCTTATTTCCCAGTTTTTACTGTTTTTTATTTATGGGAATTTTTTACTTGTCCCATCAGCATCTCCTTCTGTCTCGCACCATCATCCCTTTTATTATTTAGTCTCTCCTGCCTTCCATCCTATCACAGACCTTTGTTCCTTCCTCCCCCTCCCTCCTTCTCCTGCCTCTGTACTCGTTTAAAATCTTTTGTCTCTCCAACATTTCCAGTTCATACGAAAGATCACCAAGCTGAAACGTTAACCCTGTTTCTCCATCCACCGATGCTCTCAAGCCTGCTGAAGATGCCTAGCGTTGTCTGCTTTTATTCCTGACATCTCCTTACCTGGCTCACTGTCAAGATGTGTCTGGCTCCACAGCTTTGAAGCGCCTTGGGACAATTTGCCACGTTTAATGCGCTATATAAATGCAAGTGGTTGTTGTACCAATCTGGTTGCCCTTGGTGATGCTGCTGCTTGATGTGCCATTGGCCTCAGCGAGAGGTGAACCAGGCTTATGACCCGCTTGTGGACACCAGGTGAGGTTGGAGTGGTCTCAGATGTGGTAAACCTCCTGTCGACACTCACTGTCTGGCTCACACGTAGAATGATACAGCGCTGAAGGAGGCCATTCGGCCCATCATCCCTCTGCTGGCTCTTTGAAAGAGCTATGCCCTTAGTCCCACTCCCTCTGCTCTTTCCCCACGTGGACACTACCGGAGGGGTAGTGTAAGGGCTAGAGTAACTTCTCTGAAACAATGCCTTGACAGGGAGTCTGCACCTTCAGCAAATAATAGTGAGAGAAAGGGTTCTTTTTAAAATTCTCTCCCTATGTCTGGCTTGCACTGAGTGTAGTTCCATGACTGCACCAACCCCACCCCCGAGCTCTCCCCACCCCCCCGCAGCTTCCCTAAACACATAAACACTTATAAACTATTCAAACCCAAACTTGCCTTGCCAGTGACATTAAATAGAATGTAAGAATTCTATTCAGGAATAGAATAGAACAGGCCATTCAGCCCAATGCTCCATGCTGGTGTTTATGCCCCACATGAGCCTCCCCTCCATTACCCCTCTTCATCTCACCTGATCAGCATGTCCTTCTGTTCCTTCCTCCCTCCTGTGTTGACCCAGCTTCCCCTTGAAATACATCTCTGTTGTTCACCTCAACCACTTCCTGTGGTCGAGAGTTCCACATTCTCACCACTCCATGGGTAAAGAAATTTTTTCTGAATTCCCCATTGGATTTATTATTGACTTCTGTATAATGACGGTCCCTATTTTTGTCTCCCTGACATCACCTCTTAGTTTACCCTGTCAAATCCTTTCATAATTTTAAAGTCCTCTATTGGGTCACCCACTTTGCCATAGAAATGAGCCCCCCACTCGGGCCTATCTGGTCCTTCTTCAGTTGTAACCTTTCATTTGGGTTTACATTGACAGTCGGCTTTGGGAATTCTAGGCCACATAATCACATTTCCTCAGTCAATGTTTTCTCCCCACCTTTCTCTTTTCCCTCGTTTCTCATTTTGTCTTGATGGCTTAAATTATAGAAAGAATTCAGAATGTGTTAAATCTCAGCAAGTAGGGACAAGTTGCAGCTCACGCAAGCTGTTTATAGTCCAACAAACCCTAGAAGCAAAATCTTATGGAAATTTATGGAATCTAAACCCTTTAATATTAACCAATTGTTATGACCGATGCAGTTAGTAAAGGCTGAGTTACTTAAAAATCCCAGAGGGAAACTTTAAACAACTGTCATAACCTATAATTTTTAAGTGTTATGTTCGGGATACGACTTTAAATTCAGGAATCAGACCACCAGCTCTCCAGGTTTGACATTAAACGAAATGAAACATTTTATTAATTTACACAGATTAAAATATATACGCATGGCTACAAATTACTACGATCATAACTTTTAACAAATTCCCAAACTAATGTCCGTTAAGGCCGAGCGCTCCCTGTGCAGGTGGGACGGGGCTAGGAGATGGGGTTCCCCGAGACAGGGTCTGTGTTTGTTCACACACGCGCACAAAAGAGAGAAGAAACCTCCCCAGGGGCACAGAGCTGCCTCAGGGGGATTACTTTATGTTTTAAAAATTTAAATAAAGAAAAGAAAAAATTTTAAGACATGTCACCCCCTCCCACCACCCATGGGACAGTGTCACACGAGCTGGGACATATCAATGAATTTTTATTTAAAAGTTTTATTCGATTTTTAAAGACTTCATGAAACCTCCTCCCGACCGTGGTTGAGGTTCCATGAAAAATGTGAAGGCCGCCTGGGCTCTTCGCCTGACTGACAACCCTTAAGGTTGGACGGGCAGCTCAGTTTATTAGTTTAGTTAGTTTTTAAATGGCCTTAATAGGCCTCTGACAGTTCAGCGGACGCACAGCCAAACTGAAAATCTAAATGGCGCGCAGTGACATCAGGACACACGCCCAATGTCAGCCCGCATCATTTTACGCCTCGGCAAGTGAGCCCCACCCCCCTGCTCACTGAGCTGAAAATTCTGGCCACAAGGAAGAAAGGAGTAGAAGGATATGTTGATGGGGTGAGTTGAAGAGGGGAGTGGGAGGAGCCTTGTGTGGAGCAGAAACACCGACATGGACAAATTGGGCTGAATGGCCAGTTTCTGTGCTGTAAATTCTGTGTCATTCGCTGTAATGTTACTATGTTTGGGGGACACAATTCTCCCCAAACAAAGCATCTACTATTCTCGAGTAATCCGACCAAGTCATAGCCTATCGCGTGTTCCCAGCTGCTGATGTTCTTATGGAACTGATGGTGTTAAACCTCTCTCTTAAGCAATGTGGTGAGCCTTTTGGACAAACATAGATATTAAACGCTGGAAATACTCAGCCGGGCAGACAGCAGCTCCGGAGAGAGAAATGGAGTTAACGTTTCAGGTTGATGACCTATCATCAGAACTGGAACAAGTTAGAGGTGTTCAGGCAAGTCCAGTGGGCAAGAAAGGAGGGAGGGAAGGAAAGATCAAAGAGGGATGGTCTAAGATAGGCTGGAGAGAGTAAATAAATAAATAATAATAATGAAATGAATGTCAAAAGGATGATGGTGTATGGCAAAAGAGAATGATAATGGGGCAAAATATAGAAACAAAAGGTGGGTCTAAAGGAGGTGTAAATGGCAACAGCAGAATCAGTACCAGCATCTCCTGTCCAAAACAGTAGGAGTAATGGTTACCATCTAAAATTGTTGAATTCAGTGTTGAGTCTGGAAGTCTGTAAAGCGTCTACAGTAATAGATAGATGAAGTCTTGTTTCTCGAGCTGGTGTTGAGTTTCATTGGAACAGTTTGGGGGGGCCAAGGACAGGGAGGTCAGAAAATGGGAGTGGGGTGGAGAATTGAAATGACCGAGGGCTGGAAACTAGGTGAGGGCAGACAAGGGGTGCGGCGGGGGGGGGGGTGGGGGTGTGGGGGGTAGTCACAATGGAGGTGCTTCACAAAGCAATCACCCAATCTGCCCAGAATAGGGAAGGCCACACCGTGAGCTGTTAATACTGTATAATGAAAGAAGTGCACGTATATCACTGTTTCACCTGGAGGGAGTGTTTGGGGTCCAAGATGGTGAGAAGCAGAAGAAGGTAAAAGGGCGGGTGGGGGAGGAGGGGGGTGCGGGAATGGAAAGGTGCCGTGGGAAGGGGAGGTTGTTTTGGGTGCGATTGAGAAGTGGACCTGGGAGCTGCAGAGGCAAGAGTCCCTTCAGAAGTCTGAAAGGGGAGGACAGGGGAAGATGTGTTTGGTGGTGGCAACATGTTGGAGGTGACGGAAATGGCAGAGGATGATCCATTGAATACGATGGTTGGTGAGGTCAAGGGAACCCTATCGGGGTTCTGGGAGGGACAGAAAACAAAACAGGAAATGGAAGGGACACTATGGAGGGTCCAGTCAACCACAGTGAAGGGGAATCCTGAACTGTGGAAAAGGGAAGACATAACAGAGTCACTAGTATGGAAGGATGAATTGCCTATAGAGAGAGAGCAATGGGAGAATGAAAAGTCATTGTAGGAAGGTGGGGTAAGGAGTTATCAAGGTAGACATGAGAGTTAGTGGGCATATGGTAAATATTCATCAACAGCCTATCCCCAGGAATGGAGACAGAGAAGTCAAGGGAGGGAAGGGGGGGAAACTGAGATCGACCATCTGACCAAGTTAAAGGAAGAGTGGAAATTGGAAACAAAGTGGGTGAAATTTTCCAGTTCAGAGCGAGAGTGGCAATTGGCACTGATACACTCAACAATACACCAGAGTAAGGGCTGAGTGAGGAACCCCAATGGGGCAGGAACAAAGAATATTCTTCATGTCCCACAGAAAGGAATTCATGGCCAGGGCCCATACAGTTCCCCATAGCAACACCTCTTATTTAGAGGCAGTGACTTAGGAAGAAGTGGTTCAATGTGAGAACAAGTTCGGGTTGAGAGAGGGTCTTGTTAACAAGAGGCCACCTGGTCAAGAGGTAAAAATATCAGAGTTGGTAACAAAATCGCTCCAATTTAGTACCAAGATCATTGAGAACATTAGCTACTGGAACCTCCTTACCACTGGCTCTTTGGCATCTGTCACTTTGAAATGATAAATCTTGCTGAGTGGGGCTCCCAGTTTCTCTACGTTACAGCTGCTTTTTCAAAACGTTATCGTTGCTAATTCACCAGATGTTTTCTGTGAGAACTGGGCTATATTTCAACCTGAGTGATAAAATCCGCCTGTGAATGGAAATCTGAAATATGAGGAAACATGCAAACAGATTGCACAGCGTCTGAAAGGAAAGACTGAAACAAAAAACAAAAATAGCTGGACGAGCTCGGCAGGTCTGGCAGGGTCTGCGTAGAAGAACACAATTAACATTTCCAGTCCACATGACTCTTCAACAGAACTAAGGAAAAATAGAAATGAGGTGAAATATAAGCTGGTTTGGGGGGGGTGGGACGGGTAGGAAAGGAAAGATTAATGTTTTGGGATGAGACATTTTATCGGGACTACAGTGTAATTATTTATTGGTGTCCTGTCCAAAATCTATCCCTTGACTAACATCACTAAAGCAGATTATCTGCTCATGATCACATTGTTGTTGTGGGATCTTGCCGTGTGCAAACTGGCTGCTGTATTTCGTACATTACAACAGTACCGACACTTCGATAGTACTTCATTTACTGGAAAGTACTTTGGGACATCATGATGTCATGAAAGGTGCTATATAAATGCAATTCTCTCTTTCTTCTTTTCTTCCGTAAGACAGTGAGCTCTAAGGCTACGTTAAGGAGTTTGGCAAAATGTCAAAGGTTAACAACAGAGCTGGGAAACAAAGCCGGAGAGATTTGTCTTAATGGACAACATTTAATTGGATGGTTTGGGGTCACTCAGGTTAAAAGCGCCTCCCATTAGTCAATGTGGGAACTGGCGGACAGTCAGTTTGAAAAAACAACAATAGCTTGAATTTATATAGCAGCTTTAGCATCCAAGACATCCCAAAATGCTTTGCAACAACTTTAGCAAACAAAATCTGACATCAAGCTACATAAGGAGATATTAGGACAAGTGACCAAAAGCTTGGTCAAAGAGGTAGGCTTTAAGGTTTTTCTTTATCCTTTCATGGGATGTGGGCATTGCTCTGGCTCACAATGAATATCTTTATTGCCCATCTGTAGTAATTATGGTTTTATTTAGTGTGTAATGTACCTTAAAGAATAACACTTGTTAGGCAAGATCACATGATCTGTAGTAACCAATAGGAAACTAGCGTGGACTACCTCAACAGTCAGTGCAGAGATAGAGTTGGAGTTGAAAGCACACATGTAGTTGCTGCTGAGATTACTGTAAATAAACTTAATGTTTCCACCCAAGAAGTGTCTGCAGATCAGCTCTATCATTAATAGTAGCACTCGGCCACCCTTACAACACCATCCCTCATTGCCCTTGAGAAGGTGGTGAGTGAGCTGCCTTCTTGAACCGCTGCAGTCCATGTGGTGTAGGTACACCCCACAGTGCTGTTAGGCTTGGAAGGAGGGAAAAAAGAGATAGAGAGTCAGAAGGGGCATCCTGAGAATTGGCAGCAGAGGACACGGCCACCCAGGATTGCACAAGGGACCAGGATTATATAGCCCAACTTTAAACAGAACCCAGCTAAGCCTTGGACTTAGCAATGGACTAAAGTGCTTTTGTGCTTGTGGTGATTTAAATGTTCCATTGTTTTAATAAAAAAGCTCTGATTAATATCCAACCCAATGTAAATTGTAGCTCAATGTTAATTCAATGCAAACTGTAAATTAAATGATTAGCTAAATGCATTACTTCAAACTAAGGGCCTAACTCAATGCCTGTTATAATATCAAGCCTTTAGTGTGTTAATGTATATTTTGATTAAATTAGCACAGGTAAAATATCTGACTCGATAATTCTGGGAAAAAGGAATTCATTCATTTTGTTTAGCTTTTTGTTGATTGGCTCAGGACATTGCCACAATGTTATTCTGCTTAGGTTTCGTGAAGCATTTCCAGGACAGAGCCAAAGGAAGAATGACAATTATTTATGTGGTGTCTTTCACTCAGGATGTGACAAGACACTGCTCAGCCAATGAAATACATTAGAAGTGTAGCCACTGTTGTCAGGAAACGTAGCAGCCAATTTACTCACAGCCAGCTCCCACAAACAGCAATGTGATAACATCCAGATCATCTGTACTAGTCATGTTGGCTGAGGGATAAATATTGGCCAGGATAATTTCTCTTCTTCAAGATAGTGCCATGGGATCTCTTACATCCTCCTTAGAGGGTAGATGGGAGTTTGGTTTAACTATCTATAACCCAACACTTTCAATTGTGCTGCACCCCCCTAGATTTTGTGCTCAAGTCTCTGCTTTGGAACTTGGACCCATAACCTTCAGAGGCAAGAAAGCTACCAACTGAGCCAGAACCAGCATCTTTAACTTGTGCATGGTAAAAATCTGACTGAATCCATTATACTTGTTCACCTACATTGCCCCTGGCTTAGCAACATTTATAATGCTCATCTATATTACCCAGTCACTCCATGGCCTCACCCCTCCCTTGTTCTATAACCTGCTCCATCCTTTCAACTATACTGCAGTTGTTCCACCTCAAAAGTGCTTCATCGGCTGTAAGTAGGAACATTCCCTTTGCGTTTATGTATAAGAGTGTTTTTATAAAGCAGTTTATAATCCTGCTATCCAGGATGGGAATTCCTCTCCCCTTACATGGGACTCAGTTTATTTAGGGATTAAGCTACATTTGGACAGAGTATGAGCTGAGTGGAGATAGGGGTGCAGTTATTGATCACCTTCGATGCAGTGTTGCATTGAACAGGCTGCAGCTCTTTTCTTCAGAAAAACTAAGTAATTCAAAGTTATTAATACACAAATGCGAACATAAGAATTAGGAACAGGAGTAGACCACTTGGTCCCTCGAGCCTGCTCTACCATTCAATAAGATCATGGCTGATCTAGTCTTAACCTCAAACTCACATTCCCATCTACCCCCGATAACCTTCCACCCCCTTGCTTATCAAGAATCTATCCACCTCTGCCTTTAAAAATATTCATAGAGTCTGCTTCCACCACCTTATGAGGAAGAGAGTTCCAAAGACTCATGGCCCTCTAGGAGAAAAAAATTCTCCTCATCTCTGTCTTAAATGAGCGACCCCTTATTTTTAAACAGTGAGCCCTAGTTCTAGATTCTCCCACAAGAGGAAACATCCTCTTCACATCCCCCCTGTCAAGACCCCTCAGGATCTTAAAGGTTTCAATCAGTTTGCCTCTTACTCTTCTAAACTCCAGTGGATACAAGCCTAACCTGTCCAGCCTTTCCTCATAAGACAACCGACCCATTCCTGGTATTAGTTTAGTAAACCTTCTCTGAAAACACATATACATCCTTCCTTAAATAAGGAGACAAATACTGTACACAGTGTTCCAAACGTGGTCTCACCAATGCCCTGCACAACTTGAAGCATGACTTCTCTACTCTTATATTCAATATTCAGTTTGCCATCTTGGTGCCATTTACCTCAGGAGAAACCTTGGGAAATGAGCAGAAAAGATTGCATCGATTGTATCTGAAACAGCACTGACTGAGTTGGCAATTGTACCCGTGAAACAAGGAATTGTCCCAATATGAGAAATGTTTTTATCGAGTACGGGTCAAATCTAATTTTCTTTTTAGCGTTGCTGTTTTTAATGAGAAGGCGATGGTCAGCACAGATTTCAAACCATGAAAAGCGCTGCTTCTCAGGAGCCATGTTATCTGATGCTGTCTTTGAGAGGATTTGGCACAGACAACTCCTATTTCACTTTGAAGTTTGCATTGTTTCACACAGGCTCCCCCTGATGTAGACAAACTGGAAACACCTCTAGCCGGGGGCTACAGAACGAAGATAATCATCTGTGTGGTGAATCGCTTTACAGGCCCTGCCGCTATGCAAATCAGGAGATGTTTCATCCCAACACAACACTGAAGGGAACTAATATGCTGTCCTTAATAAAAACAGTAAGTGCTGGGAAAAAAATCTCAGCAGGTCTGGTGGCATCTGTAGAGGGAGAGACAGAGTTAACATCCCGAGTCCAATATGATTCTTCTTCAGAGCTATTTCCCTGTTTCTCTCGCCACAGAGGCTGCCGGACCTGCTGAGTTTTTCCAGCAGTTTCTGTTTTTATTACAGCGCCCACGGTATCTTGCTCTTCTTTAAGTTGCCGTCCTTAATCACCTCTAACACGTGCCTGCTCACGTGACGGGGTCACAAGAGCAGGGACATGTTTTTAACATTTCTAGTTTTCTTTATTTTTTATTTTAAAAATCTTCAGCTCCCTGAGGCAGCTCTGTGCCTCAGGGAGTTTTCTCCTGTGCGCAGACACTCACACATGTGTGAACTTCCGCTCTCGGGCTCTTTCCCCACCCCCCCCCACCCTGGCAGCACTGAGCTAATTGACCATCCAGCATGAAATTGCAGTGGGGCCTGATCACAGCTGCTCTTGCCGAGCCCATCCAACAACTGGAAAATCCTGGCCCATATATTTATGGACCCTAGCCCGGGTCTTGACTATGAGTGGAAACATCTTGTCTATGTCTACCCTATTTAGCCTCTACATAACTTTAAAGATTTCTGCCAGTTTGCCTCTCTTTTCTGGAGGAAGAAGCCCCTGCATTTTCACCCTTTCCTGATCAGTATAACCTTCCAGCGGTGCTATCGCTCTGGACACCACGTAAACATAGCAAAAACAAACTCACAGACAAACCCGGGTGTAATAAGGGAAAAATCAATATCCCTAAGAGTGCACACTTAACCTCTCCCTTTCATAAGAACGCGAGGAATAAGAGCGAGAGAAGGCCATTCAGCCCCTCGAGCCTGCTCCATCATTCAGCATATTCAGCCACCTCAACTCCGCTTTCCTGTACTTCCCTGTGTTCCTCAATTTTTATAACATTCAAAGATCTATCAATTTCTGGCTTGAATATACTCAAGGTGATAAATATAAAATACAAGCACAATACCGCGGATGCTAGAAATCTGAAACCAAAACAAAAATACCTGGAAAAACTCAGCAGGTCTGACAGCATCTGCAGAGAGGAACACAGTTAACGCCTCAAGTCCGTATGACTCTTCAACAGAACTAAGGAAATAGAGAAATGAGGTGAAATATAAGCTGGTAGAGGGGGAGTGGGACAGGTAGAGCTGCTAGGGGGCCATTGATGGGTGGAGGCAAAGAAGGGATTGCCAAAGACAATTACTCAATGACAGTCCACTGGGGTAGAGAATTCCAAAGATTCAGGAGCCTCTGAGTGTAGAAATTTCTCCTGACCTCAATTCTAAATGGTCTATCCCTTATCCTGGGACTGTGACCGCATCCCCGCCCGCCCCCCCCCCCCCCCCCAGTTCTGGACTCTCCCGCAGGGGGAAACATCCACAGGACAACCACCTTGTCAAACCCTTCATGGTTTTATATGTTTCAATGAGATTATCTCACTTAAACAGATCTGTCCTTGCAAAGTTAGTTGCTACTTCCTGCGTCCATGAGACAGCATCAAAAGCTTGGTTTAAAGCGGTTTATTCAGTTGCTGATGTTATGAAGAATCAATCAGAATTCTAGCTGGCATTGGATACTGTGCAAGCTTGTGGTAAAATTGTGAAATCACCTGGCCAGCCACAGCTTTAACCTTCCCTTCCATGTGTTTCTGTTTATGTGTGTGGTATGTAGTAATTCCGGAGGAGGATTGTTCCGCTCGCCGCTGTGCAATGACATTTTAAGATGATTCAAAAAGAACATCATTGTATTAAAGGGCACAGGAGGCTATTTGGCCCATCGTGCCTGTACCAGCCCTTGGAAAGAGCTATCCAATGAGTCCCGCCCTCACCCTCGGCCTTCGTTCCCCATTAGCCAGCCAATTTTCCCTTTTTTGAAATATTTATCCAATTCCCTTTTCAAAGTCCTGCTTCCACCACCCTCTCAGGCAACGCATTCCAGATCACAACAACTCACTGCGTAAAAAAAAAATCCTCATCTCCCCTCTGATTGTTTTCTCTAAACTCTTGAAGCTGTTACTGACCTGTCTGCCACTTGATCAAAACTGTTGAGCCCCCTTACCAACTCTCCCCTTAACCTTCTCTGCTTGAGGGAGAACAGCTTCCTCAGTCTCTTCTATATAACTGACTTCTCTCATCCCACTGTACTCCTGGTGAGTCGCCTTTGTATGTATTCCAAGGCTTTAACATCCTTTTTGAGATCCAGTGACCAAAAAGGGGACACAATATTCCATCTAAGGTCCAGTCGTTAATTTATAAAGGTTTTACACCGTTTCTTTGCTTTAGTGCTCTGTTCCTCTATTTATAAAGCCCTGAATCCTGTATGCTTTTTTTTTACAGACTTTAATGACTTGTCCTGCCACCTTCAATGATTTGGGAATCCCCAGGTCTCTCCTTTTTTCATCCCATTTAACATTCAGCCATTCCAAAATGTATCACCTCACACGACCCTGCGTTAAATGTCATTTACAGCGTGTCTGCCTGTTTCTCCAGCCTACTTAAGTCCACCTGAAGCCTGTTGCTAACCTCCCCCTCATTTACTATGGGCTGAATTTTACCGTCAGTGAGTAGGGGGCGGGGCCCACTCGCCGACACGTAAAGTGACGCGGGATGATTTCGGGCGGAACTCCCAACGTCATCCCACCCCATTAAAACTTTCAGGAAGGGCGGGGGCACAGCTGTGTGCCCGCCGACCTGTCAATGGCCAATTGAGGCCATTGACAGGATCATTGAAACAATTAGAGGACCAACCTTAAGGTCAGCGGACAGGCCAGGAGCCCCAGCGGGGAATAGAGAAAACAGGAAACCTCATCCACCGGCGGGATGAGTTTTCATGTAGGGACTTAAGAAGTTTAATAAAACTTTAGTGTAAATTATGAACATGTCCCATCTTATGTGACGTCTCATTGTCACATGAGGGGGACATATTAAGGATTTTTTTTTTCTTTCTGTTTTTAATGTTTTTAAAAGTGTCAGCGATCTCCCTGAAGCTGCACTTAGCCTCGGGGAGATGTGCACTCTGTCATGTGCATGCGTGAAAGGTGAAAGAGCGCACCCTCGCTATTGGGGAATCCCCACCCACCCCCCCCCCCCCCCCCACCGCCCGCACAGGGAGCGCATAGCGCTTCCCACCAGACATCACACTGGGCAGGCCTTAATTGGCCCCGCCCACATAAAATGGCAACTGGGCTCGCTTCTCCGGAGGGGATCGGCTCCCCACCCACCAGAGATTGGGTCAGGCCCACCCGCCCGACAGGCAGAACATTCTGCCCTATATTTCAAGCTTAGTGTCATCTACAAACTTGGAAGTTATGTCCCATTCACTCAAATAGTGTAAGTTGGGAGAGAGCAATGTAGTCATCAACCTGTTTTATAGTTCTTCCAATTATTACCTTCAACAACTACAATTTTTATTGAAATTAAAATAAAAGATTCCATGGCTCTGGGCTGCAGAAGAATGGGAGTTTTCCCCAGTGACCTGGTCAATATTTGCATCTCAACTAAAATTAACATGTCGTTACCATATTGCTGCTCGTGGGAGCTTGCAAATGCGCAAATTGGCTGCTGCATTTCCTACATTACAACAGAGACTGCACTGCACAAGCGCTTCATTGGGTGTAAAGCACTTTGGACATCCTGAGGCTGTGAAAGGCGCTATAGAAATTCAAGTTCTTTTGTTTTTTTGATTGCCAAGTAACAGAGGGAGGTGATGGTGTAGTGGGTATTGTTGCTGGACAAGTGACCCGTGGCCATGCTCTGGAGACCTGGGTCCAAATCCATGGTGGAGTTTTAATTCAATAAAAAGTCTAGAGTTAAAGTAAAACAATAAAAATCTCAAATTCAAATAAAACAAACTGTTGTTGTAAAAACCCATCTGGGTCACTAATGCCCTTTAGGGAAGGAAATCTGCCACCCTTACCTGGTCTGGGCCTATATGTGACTCCAGACCCACAGCAATGTGGCTGACTCTTAAATACCCTCTGAACTAGGGATGGGTAAAAATGCTGGCCTGGCCAATGACTCGTCCCACATCATAAACAAATGGGGTAGATCTTCATCTGTTCTCGACTGGGGCAGCACAGATAGGTAATGTTGCTGGACACATTTACCTCATTCCCTAAAGGACCAGCAGTCATTTTCCTTTATTTGTTCCGACGGGAGGAAAATCCGGTGGGCTCTGTCAAGGAGCTGCTTTTTACGTTGAAGATGAAGACCTATCCCCATCCCCTTTAAAGGAATGGTGGTAGTGCCAGTGTTCAGAACGCCAGCTCTGAAGCAGCTGCTGCTGAGAATTGAGTGAGGAACATCACAGCAGATTGAAAAGGGAAGTGAAGCTTTAGCATTTTGTGTAACACATTGCTGACCCACAACATCGACTTACACCAGGCTGACAGCAAGTCAACCCCAACTTGGATTTCCAGCATCAGCAGTTTTTTTGTTTTTACTCCCCTATTATGTTCAGTAACTTGCATATTGTTAACAAAACACTAGATAAGCCCTCCCAGTAGGAGCAAACAGATTACAGCAAGTACACATCCGTGTCTCCTCTAGTGTTGCTTTTGTTATTCTAGAGGATCTGAAAATAAAAGCAGCTAATTACTGCACCAATAGAGCATTTCTTCATAACACTGAGACTAGACCCAAATCCAACACCATGAGGTGAGAAGGTTCCAAACATTTTGCATCACTCAAGCCTTTGGATAACACTTGTTATTTGCGCTGTGCTGGAAATTACAGACAGTGCAACTTGCTGCTGGTGTGCGTAGGAGATGGAAGCTGATCTGACCCCTATAATGACAGGGAGCAAAGATTACCCCAATTTACATTATCTCCCACACAGAGCCCCTGCGTGTTAGATATATCCTGACATTACTGACTGCACCACATTCATCTGGCAGACATCATAATCTGTTAGTGATCTGCACATCCCCTTTCTTCATAGCAAGCACTTATGGAGATCTGTGGTTTTATAATCCTTTGGTTTCAGAGCTCTGAGTCATTATCTCAGTATATGTAATAAGTGTAAGTACTGTAGCTGGACTGAAAGCTAAAGATCTACAGAAAGACAATACATCATGACCAAGAACCTGATATTTTTTCACCACCACAGTCACAATATTTTTTTTGCAGGAATTACAGCTCATCTCAGTTGATAAGTGTCTCCCATGAACATAGTTCAGACTATACTAGTATATAATTGTATTAGGGGGTTGTCTAAACAACAGGCCATGAAATCAGGTCAACTATGATAATGATCTCGGCAGAGACTAGTAATGTTTTTGCATTCTTTTAGAATCTGATTGACTAAAGCAATGAAACTGCAATGCTCAGTGTTCAAACAAAAGAATATTACTACATAAAAATCAAAGAACATGAGCTATAATAACTACACGCTACCTTAAATAGTTATGTTAAAGGAAATAAAAATACAATGAACACAATTACTTATACTCATGTAAGTTACTCATTACTTATACTATGTAAGTTTATCTTAGCTCTTAACCATTATCTTAAAATCTTAACTCTACTTTCCTTCTTCACCGATTAGGCTTACACCTGAAAACTCTCAAATTAGATACTTACCAAAGCTTGGAAAATTAACCACTTGATTTGGGCACTGAGTCCATGTTTTGTAAATGGGATGAGATTTCTTGGGCCTTCCAAGGTTGTCCCCTCAAACTTCCACCAACCATCCTAAGGTTGCAAACTCCCCATTCAACATAAACATCTCTGAAATCTTAAGCATGGCCACCTGAGTTCAGAAATCTCCTGGTTCCAATATTCTTTAACTATGGAGTTCTGTATCTAAAACTCTCTCTCTACAAGATGCACTGCAGCAACTCACCAAGGCTCCTTCAGCAGCAACTTCCAAACCCACGATCTCTACCACCTAGAAGAACAAGGGCAGCAGATGCATGGGAACAGCAGCACCTGGAAGTTCCCCTCCAAGACACTCACCATCCTGGCTTGAAAATAGAATGCCACTTGTTCACTGGGTCAAAATCCTGGAATTCCCTGCAGTCCACCCAGTCTAACAGCACAGTGGGTGCACCTACACCACATGGACTGCAGCAATTCAAGAAGGTGGCTCACCAGTGTAGTATAAAGGTCCGGCACATAAAGGGTTAACATGGGACTGAGCACAGTACTGCCTGCACAATGATATAAGAGAACAGATGACCTGCACCTGGGGGCTAGTATAGTGTTGGACAGAGCCGTGTGCAGAAGCAAGCATGGAGACAGCTCCTAGCTTGGACCTTAACTGTATCTATGTCCATAGTTTCTAGTAGTTAGTAAATACTTACTGTTGAGCTACCTATGACTATGAATACCTTAATAGGACCTACCAAACTACACCCAGCATGTAACAACTACCAACACCTTGCAAAAAAAACCCAAAAAAGCCTGAAAATTAGAGGGATGAGGCTTTAAACCTCACAGCTGCCCTTGCTAATTTCCTCTCATCTGTTACTTCATAAGTTAGGGAATTTAGGGGCTGCTGGCAACACCTGTGAGAGAAACCATAGAGATATTAAATAAAATCATGTTTCTTTTTATAATTTTCTTTGAACACTTTTGCTTACTAATTACAAAGATATCGGGCATGGGAAGAAAAGGCTGTTGACTGACAGTCAAGCATTGGCCAATCAGGAAACAAAGAGTCTCCTTGCTCTCCAATTGGCTATGGGAGGGCGGGCATTGCAAAGATGGACATTTTGGGCGACCAATCACAGGCGCGTGGGGCAGGGGCAGTTGGAGATCATGTGATGAAACCTGGAGGAATAAAGCCCAACCAGAGTTGACAACCTTGGTTCCAAAAAAGGGGTCACTGGATAGTAATTTATTTATTTATCTAGTGAACGTAAATCTGTGAAGCCAAGTCATAGCCTTCCCATTTGCTGAGTTTAGGGTGATTAGTCTATTACTTAGTGTGTAGTGGGGACACACCTCGGTAATGTGCAGCATTGTTTATGTCTCTCCAACCTCCTCCACTAGGCCCTAGTGGAGAAGGCTGGCTGTATGGGGGTCCTGGCCTGTCCTGAACTACTCTCACCATGGCAGTTCAAAGCCTGCCATATTCGACAGATGGGGTTTGTCACCAGGAACTTGTTAGTGACTTCCCGTATTTCCCATTCCGTGAGCCGGAGGAAGTCTGCTGGTAGACCTTCCTCAGGAAGGGTGCTTCATATGGGGTGCCAAGATGGAAGGCGGGAAGTAGGTGGGTTGAGCAGGTCACCTTGGAGGGGTAAGTGAGGTGCAGCACGATGGTTTCAGCCTGCTTGTGGGTTTTTGTCAGTCAGCAGATGTGTAGGGGATGATGATTGTGAGGACAGGGAGCCACAGGGAAGGGGTGTTGAGCGGAGACCTCCAGTTATGATGTGCATTGTTGCATTTCATTGAGCGTCAGCGAGATGTGTGTGCGATCACCCTTGCTGGGCGGGTGCACAGTACTTTGCTGCAGAGTATGGTGGGGCAAGTGCTGAGGTCCAGAATGTTGTGGCAGTTGCACCCTACGTAGATCCAGCAAGTTTGGCAAGTGTTATGCCACAGCCGATGGGAAATGCTGAGCTGTTCAAATCCCAGAGGGAAACTTGAAGCAACTGTCACGAGTTCGGAAATAGAGGTAGCTTAAGTAAGTTACATTTGTATTTGTAGATGTTAGGATAGACCTTTAGCTTTAAGGTTAAGTTTGATTTGTATTTCCGTATGTTCAGAAAGGTCAAATGGAGTTTTAGTTTCACTTTAAAAAGGTGCTTGCATTTCTAATAAGGAGTATTACGACCCCTAAAGTAAAGGTAAACATACAATGGTAGACAAATTGAGCTGTTGCATAGCAACAGGGGGGCCAGACAGGCAGGTCCCTCCCACAGACATACACAGAAGAAGAGAAACAGTGGTTTGGTTTGGAAGCTGTTTGAGTTCAGTTGGTTTGAAGACAGCTGTGAAGCAGAAGTAGCCTAAAAGGAGACAGATAGCGAGTCCCAAGCTAAGGAAAACCCCACAAATCCAAGACAGTGGAAGAGGGGAAAGTCCACAAGTGAACTTCTAGTGAAAGGAAGGACAGGAACCTGGGGAAAGGTCCTTTTCAGTGAAGTTAAGAGTAAGGGGCAGAGAGAAAGGCTCCATGCTTCAGATTCAAGGAGACAAAAGCTGCAGAAAGCAGATTTAAAGTGAGAACCATTTGCAAAAGGCAAGAAGATTCAAAGAGACTGAAGGTCTGTAACTCTTTGCTATGGGCATGTGAAGCAGTGGTGCACTGTTGATGGCTGAGTCAGAGAGACAGAGTGTGTGGAAGACAGCTTGAAATAATGTGGCGAACCAGGAAAAAAGGAACATCAGGAGGAGAGTTTGAAACCCTGGAGGTAAACCCTTTGCAGAAGGCATCTGAGAGAAAGCGTTGCTTTGGGAGAAGAGTCCAAGGCGAGGTCTTGGAGAATGGAGATTGGACACCCTTATATGAAGGACAGAATTCAGTGAGACTGGTTGGCTCATGGTGTGACAAGCATCTGGCGGGAGTTGAGTAGAAATCCAAAGCATCCGTTTGAGGTGGCATCTGTCACTTGACTTCAGAGTGTGGTGTGTCTGACCACAGGGTGCCATAGATTTACATGGACTGTGTACTTACTGTGTACATTGGAATATAAGATAGCTTTTGTAACTTGTGTTATCCTTACAAATCTGTATATATCTGTAAAGGTATAGTTGTGGGTGAAGGAGTATTGCAATATAGTTAATCTTTTCTTGTTGAATAAATGTTTTATTTATTATGCTTTTGTTAAAAGTTCATCAGCTGACTCCTGTGACTCTGTTCAGTAGCCACTCTCCACATATCTAAACAAACAAATAAAAGTTAGGATCTATCAAGCTGGGTTCCACTCTGGGATCAGGCTTGTCCAGGGATAACATTAGCTTGGGATCATAACATACAACTAATTTTCAACATGTATACATTTCGAGATGCAAGCCTTGAATTCTGTAGTAATAAGACCACCAAGTCTTCTGGGTTTTTACAAAACTAGAAGTTATTAGTAAGAGAAATGTTTTTAAATACATACATTGATCTACAAATTACTACAATGATAACTTATAAATCCCATAATCAATCCAACTCCCAGTTACACTTTTGTTAAGGCAGCTGTAAGACACACAGATTTTAAAAGACCCAGCTAAAAAAACACATACCCTGAGCAAGTCGAATTCAAAGTGAGTTTTCTTAACTTCAGTCCTTTGAAGACAGCAGCTTGAGGTATAGATGCTGAAGGCTTTTTCACACTCATAAGATCTTTAAAAATGCCTTCCCTTACACACAACCTTCACTCCTTTCTACATATTTCCCTCTTTGAATACAAATTCCCATTGTTTCACTATGCCTTTGGACTTTATCTTCCTGCTAATAAAAATCTCTCATCGCAGTTTTACCAGTAATCTTTGGGAAAAATAAACACAGTTTCCAAACTTCACCTGGCTAGGTGACACATTTCACCCCCTGTTTTGAACAATCTGGTCTAGTTTATTTAAAAATGCAAATATTCCCTTGACACCTATGCTTCTAAACTTCCCCATGTTTACCTAATTAACATTTCAAACCTAACTTCTCTTTTACATCAAAGCACCCAGACTAGCTGCCTCTAATTTAATTAAGCCTTATACACACACACACACACACACACACACACACACACACACACACACACACACACATAGACAGGTCCCACTATTACTCTATTTTACAATAAATCCCAATAATATGTGCTATGTGCTATGCGCTTCCCGTGTGAGGGTGGGGGGGGGGGGGGCGGGGTAGGGAATCCCCAACTGTCAAAGTGTGCTTTTTCATGCATGCGTGTGTAAGAGCGCACTGCTTCCTGAGGCTAAGTGCTGTCTCAGGGAGATTACTGACAGATAAGAAAAGTCAAAAAATAGAGAAATATTAAAATTATTAACATGTCCCCCTCATGTGACAATGTCACACGAGATGGAACATGTTAATAAGAAACACATAAAGTTAATTACATTTTTAAAAAACGGACAGGAAACTTCATCCTGCCAGTGGATGAAGTTTCATGAATAATCTGGAGCCCACTGGGAACTCCTGGCCTGCCCACCAGCCTTAAGCTTGGCCGGGCAGGGTCTTTAACAAGGTTAATTAGCCTGTCAATGGCCTTAATTGGCCATTGATAGGTTGGCGGGCGGACAGCTGATTTCGCTGTCCGCCCACCTTTCTGAAGATTTAAATGGACTGGGATGATGTCGGGGGTCCCTCCCAATGTCATTCCGCGTCATTTTCCCCTCAACGAACAGGCCCCGCCCCAAAATCATGGACGGGAAAATCCTTCAGCAGGTTTTTAAATGTCCAATTTTCCCTTTAAGCTTCAAACTCTTGATAAAGCATCTGCACTCAGATTTTCTCAACCAGCAACGTGTATAATCTGTAATTTAACTGGTCGCAGTAATAAATTCCATCTGAATATCCTTGCACTTCCGTCTTGAAATTTGTCCAGAAACTTTAAAGGATTGTGGTCTGTATAAACAATTGTTTCTGAGGAACTGTTTGCTACGTAGATTTCAAAGTGTTGCAATGCTAGCACCAAACTCAAAGTTTCCTTTTTGAGCGTTGAATATCTGCTCTGTTACACATTCAGCTTCCGTTTCTCAATTCCAGAGTCATCTTCTTGTAATCGTATGGCCCCTGTCACTTGCATCAACAGCCAACTTGAATTGCTTGGCATAATTGGGTACGGTCAAAACTGGTGTCGTAGTTTTCAAACTATCAAATACCTTCTGACACTCCTGTGTCCATTGAAACTTCCTGTTCTTTTTAGTAGTTCAGTCAGTGGAGCAACCACTCGGCTAAAATTTGGTACAAATTTCCAATAAAACCCACTCATGACCAGAAATCTCAAAACTTCTCATTTTGTTGTAGGCACTGGGAAATCCACAATTGCCTTGACTTCCGCATCTCTCAGAGCCACCTTACCATGTCCAATGGTATGGCCTAGATATGTAACTTGAGACTTTGCAACTTCACTCTTAGCCAAATTAGCTTCTTATAATTGAAAAAAAAAAATTCTTCCGGATACTGTAAATGCTCCTCCCACATGGGACTGAAAACTATCAAGTCAATAATATAAACAGAACAACTGCTCAATCCTGCCATTATTTTGCTTGGCAGTCTTTGAAATATCGCAGGTGCATACTTCATACCAAATGGCATGACTTTAAAATGGTATAGTCCATTTGACACCACAAAATCCACTATCTCCTTTGCTCTCTCCGATAATGGTACTTACCAATATCCTTTTAGCAAGTCAATCTTTGTGATAAATTTTGATTGTCCCACTTTCTCAATACAATCCTTCTACTGCGGTGTGGGATATGAATCCACTTTTGTCATCGCATTCATCTTTCGGTAGTCCACACGCAGTCTTTGTGTTCCATCCGGTTTCGGTACCAGTAAAACAGGCGAACTCCAGTTACTGCAACTAGACTCAATGATATCATTTTGAAGAATGAAGTCAATTTCTTCCTGTGCTTCTTAAAACTTTGCCGGATTTAATCTACAAGGATGTTGCCTTACCGAAGATGCAACTTCTACAGGCACATCATGTATAGCTAAATCTGTCTTCCCCAACTTATTTCCACAAATAGCTTTGTGTGACTGCAATAGCTTTCCACATCACTTTGACACTTGCCCGGAAAGTGACTCAATTATACATTTAAATTTTCAAGTACTCCCTCATTATCCAATTTAATTAGAGGAAAATTAATTTCAGAATTCTGTACTTCTACTTCTTCCTCATTATCTACTACCACGAAGACCTCCTTTTGTTCCTCTTCCCTGTCAAAGTACTTTTTAAGCATATTTACAGTCACACCCTCTGCTTCTTTCTTATGTAGTGCCTTTAACATGAGAAGAACTTCCAAGGTTCACGGGAGCTTCATTAAGCAAAATTTAGCCAGATTGAGCCACATAAGATGAAATTGGGGCTGGTGGTCAAAATCTGGCTCAAAGAAGTAGGCTTCAAGGATAATCTAAAAGTAAGAAAGGGAGGTAGAGAGATGGTGAGATTTAGGGAGGAAATTTCAGGGATTAGTAAGGATGCAGGCAAAAGTCTTTAGGAGGTTTATGGGGGTAGAAGGAAGGGGGCCAGTAAGGAATGTGTTGGGACAATGCAAGGCCTATCGTATCAAGGCTGAAGCCCCAGTGCAGTACTGAAGGTGTGTTGCACTGTCAGAAGTGCCGTCCTTCAGGTGAGAGATTAAAGCAAGGCCCCAGGTGGCTCCTTGGGTGGATGTAAAAGATTCTGTGGCACTATTTCAAAGACCTGGTGTCTCCTTGGTGTCCTGGCCAATATTCATCCCTCAATCAACAACACAAAAGAACAGTTTATCTGGTTATTATCACCGTACTGTTTGTGGGAGCATCAAGAATTACTTCATTGACTTTAAAGCACTTTGAGATGTCCAGTCATTGTGATGACTGCTATATAAATGCAAGTCTGTATTTCTTTGTACATTTATGTGACTCCAACCAATTGATAGCTTATCCCAGAGCAGACAAAGAAGCAAAACTGTGCATGCCAGACATGAGTCAGTGACAGGCTGGCGAAACCAGGTTAGGTAGTGATTATTTCCACAAATTTTTAACTATACAGCTCTCTTCCTCTCAGCCTACACCCTGAGAGCTCTGGAGCAGGTGATCATAACTGTACCAGAGTGTGGTATTTCTCATTATAGCCTTATATTAGTAGCACGAGGGAGTGTAATGTAATTAACGGCACTGCATGAGGTTGCAGAGAATGTGGGTTCAAGGCTATTACTGAAATAGAACCAGTGAAGGCTGTGGAGGAAGCCGAGGTGGTGGTGGTGGTTGGGAGTTAGAGAAAGGAAAGAACAAGGAGATGAACAGCTCAGAAAGAGAAAGGGATTCCGAGGAAGATGATGAGAAATGCACAGCAGAGAGAGGGACAAGCAAAGAGAGAGGTTTTCACAAGGCATGTAAAGCATCATCAAGGCAAAAAGGTCTTTCTTTATCAACAACCATTGCTCATGAATAACCCACGTTTCCTGTTCCTTCCAAACCCTGCTCAGGGCCACTTCTGCAGGCCCACTTCTGTAACCACCTATTGACAAAACTCTTCATATTCATTCATGTATGGAATCATAGGGACAGGAGGAATCCATTCAGCCCTTTGAACCTGCTCCACTCTTCAATTAGAGCATGGGACCTCAACTCCATTTGCCTGCTTTTAAAGAAAGGTTGGGTCTGTATCCATTGGAGGTTAGAAGAATGAGAGGTGACCTTATTCTGAGGACCCTCGATAGGGTGGATACCAGGAAGATGTTTCTGGGAGACTAGAACTAGGGGACACAGTTTAAGAATAAGATAGAGATGAGGAGAATGGGTTAGGCTGTGGAATTCTCTTCTCCAGAGAGCAGTGGAGGCTGGGTCATTGAATAGATTCAAGGCTGAGATTTTTGACAGGCAAGGGACTCGAGGTTTATGAGGGGACAGACAGGAAAGTGGAGTTGAGACCACAACCAGATCAGCTATGATCTTACTGAATGGCAGAGAAGGCTCGAAGGGCTGAATGGCCTACTCCTGCTCCTAAGTCTGGTGTTCCTATGGTCCATATCCCTTAATACTCTTAACCAATAAAAACCTATCACAGTTTTTAAATTTTCAAAAGACCCCAGCACTTTGCAAAAGCTTCAATCCACGCTGTTTTGTTCTTAATGTTCCTGATGTCGACTTAAAGCACATCATAATCCCAACCATCAGACATTTGATCATTTCCACCACTCACTGCCATGCCCTCCCCCTTCATTCTAACTATTTCCCACATCCTGATTTTCTTCCCCTTTCATTTACAGTTCAGTATTAGCCGGTTAAATTTATATTAACCTTTCACTCTCGGTTTTACACTTAGCCAGGTCACCTCTGCCAATTTTCAGGCAATTACAGGCCAGGCCTGTTTTCAACACCATTCATTGTGTGTTACCTTGTTCCTATGCCATTATTATCTCTGCCATTGAAGTGGGGGTGGGGGGGGGGTGTTGCTGGGGGTGGTGGGGGAATATTTTCTCTCTTGTCTGTCCGTAAGCAATATATCTCAAAAGCAATGGGTGGATTTCAGTGAAACCTGGTGCACAGCTAGGGAACAGCCCAAGGAAGAGTTGATGAGTTTTTTTGGTGAAGACACGCATCTGGATCCGGGAATATTTTTAAAGCATCTGCTAACATTGTGAGGTAGGGCGAATTGACCCTTTTTTATAAGGCCAGAATCTTTGGGTCAGCGAGTAGGGGCGCACATCACTCTGTTCCTCAGTTCAGCGGGCACGCAATGAAGACAGCTGTGCGCCCACCAAACTGTCAAAGGCTTAATAAGGCCCTTTAAAAACTAATTAAAGTGATTAACTGAGCTGCCCATCCGACCTTAAGGGTTGGCGGAAAGGTGAAGAGCCCAGGCAGCCTTCGCATTTTTCATGGAACCTCATACACGGGCGGGATGAGGTTTCATGAAGTGTTTATAAATTGAATGAAAGTTTTTAATAAAGTTCATCGACATGTCCCAGTTCATGTGACATTGCCACATGAGGGGACATGTCTTAATTTTTTTTTTATTTACTAAAATCTTTACAAATCAAACTAATCTCCCTGAGGCACCTCCGCGGGCAGCAATCGGCTGTGCTCCCGGTCCCGTTCAGCCCCTGCGACAGAGAGAAAATTCTCCCCTCAGGATGTTGTGGGTGGTTTTATTTAGAATGTTTTTTGATTGCTTTAGAATGTTGTGGATTGTCTCAGCTACTGTGGTGGAAGTTGTCACAGGCGTCCAAATTTGAGCAGAGTTTTCAGAGCAGAATGTTGGATGTGGGTCGTCCTGAAGCCTCCTCAGCGAGATGGAAGCTCTTAATCAAAAGTTTTCTTTTTTCAGTTTTATAGTCACAGGTCATCAACCAGGCAGGGAAAAGCCTCAAAGCAGAGCCAAGTAAACGTGATAGAGTTGAGTTAACACAGCGCTCCACTGAGTGCCCTCTTCACATCCCTATTGAATTTATCTGGAGCTCATGGTATTCAGTTCCCCTGTTCAAATGACCGGACATTGGCCAGAAACTGAACTGGACTAGTCATATAAATACTGTGACCACAAAAGCAGGTCAAAGGCTGGGAATTCTGCAGAGAGCAACTCACCTCCTGACTCCCCAAAGCCTGTCCACCATCCACAAGGCACAAGTCAGGAGCGTGATGGAATACTCCCCACTTTCCTGGATGAGGGCAACTCCAACAACACTCAAGGAATTCAACAACATCCAGGACAAAGCCACCCACTTGATCAGCACCCCATCCACTAACTTAAACATTCACTCCCTCCACCTCCGAGGCATAGTGGCAGCAGTGTGTACCACTTACATGATGCACTGCAGCAACTCGCCAAGGCTCCTTTGACAGCACCTTCCAAACCCACAACCTGTACTACCTAAAAGGACTTGTACTGCAACCTGCAAATTTTCGTATAAGTTACACACCAACCTGACTTGGAAATATATCACTGTTCCTTCACTGTCACTGATTCAAAATCCTGGAACTCCCTTCCTAACAGCACTGTGGGTGTACCTACACCACATGGACTGCAGCGGTTCAAGAAGGCAGCTCAGCACCACCTTTTCAAGGGACAGTTAGGGATAGGCAATAAATGCTGGCCCACCCTTGAAATTGATTAAAAAAAAAACACTTGTCTTGTACACTCAAATGCAGCCACATAATCCTCCATATTGAGCTGCTTGGATGTTTCTCTTCATCTCAAATTCCTGTCTTGGGCTGTTTTGTAACATGCACATAGATAGATTACCGTGTGTGACGCTGCAAGAATGGTATCCATGTACACTGAAGGAAGCATTGCGAAAGCACAGTGTCAAAATTCCAGCTAGTTGTGCAACCAATACATAGCCACAGTCACAAATCTCCAAACTTGCTGTCTAAAATTGGCGCCTAATGTATTTGTACGGAATTGTTCCATCTCTGATTTTAACAGAGGCATTTGAAATAGGTTAACCACTCCAGACCACTGGTGGGTGAAGGAATGTTTCACGCTCCAAAGTTGGACAGTTCACCTCCCAAGTTTCTCATTAGTGCTTTAGCGTTGGCTCCTCCTGGTGTTTAGCTCACTCGTCATGAGAGGACAGATCATCAGCTGGAGGACCAGCTGAGGCAGTTCAAGACATTTTACTGCGGAAACATTTTAATGAGCTGAATTTGGTGTCTGTGGAAAAAGTGGTAACCTACCTGAAGCCTGCAGGTCGTGAACTTGCCAACAGGATTACATGGGAATGCGTGGAGACCATTCAGCCCTTGGTTTCGTCGTTTATGGCACTTGCTGATTTATGAACAAACGCTTGAATTTCTTAAGATAAAATGCAAAAAACTGCGGATGCTGGAAATCCGAAACAAAAACAAAAACAGCTGGAAAAACTCAGCAGGTCTGGCAACATCTGCGGAGAGGGACACAGTTAACGTTTCGAGTCCGTATGACTCTTCAACAGAACTAAGGAAAAATAGAAATGAGGTGAAATATAAGCTGGTTTGAGGGGGTGGGACAGGTAGAGCTGGATAGAGGGCCAGGGATAGGTGGAGGCAAAGATGAGATTGCCAAAGATGTCATAGACGAAAGGACAAAGGGGTGTTGACTGGAATGCACTGCCTGAGGGTGTGGTGGGGGAAGGTTCAATCAAGGCATTCAAGAGAACATTGGATAAGCATTTGGAAAGGAAAGACATGCAGGGCTACGGGGGAAGGGGGCGCGGTGTGGTAGGGCATTCGCTGAATTGCCCCTTTAGAGAGCCAGCACAGACACAAGGGCTGAATGGCCTCATTCTGTGCTGTAACCATTCCATGATTCTATGAGTGATTAGGCATGTTACTTGTTTGCCATTTACTTTCCTGTATTTTGACTTGTTGCTACTTAACCAAATGGATTCTTGCTCACTAAGTTATCAGGCAAGTCAGCCCACCAGCCTCCGTCAGCCCACATTTTGCAGAAACAATGCTTTGGAGATGTGACATCACCAGGGTTAATTTTAATTTTGGGATAAGGTGTAAATTGGATAATATTGAGTTGGCTGCCCTTTACAGGCAGCCCACACCAGATATCAGTGCCTCCAAACAATATAAAGATTGATTGTGGTGAATGAAGTGTGGCTGATTTGATGTGAGCTGCTTCATACCATCAGACCATAGAGTTGACCAGCAATGACCACAGAGATGAACAGCCACATTGTATAAATCGCTGAAGCCTTCGTTTAATATCTCATCCAAAAGTCGGCATCTCCGACAGCTCGTCACTGGGAGTTCCAGCCAAGGTTTCACGCTCAAGTCTCTGGAGTGGGATTTGAACCCACAAACTTTGAAGCGAGAGCGTTACCCACTTGAACCACAGCTAACACCTTCCTTCTGCAAAAGGTGGTGCCTTCACAGGGACAGTGGAATCAACTGAATAACTTGGCCCTGGTTGAAATTCCAGGCACATTTTCATGTATTTTTTCTGGGGCTTGGTTCCAGGGAAGGGGAATTTGAGATTTTCAGAGTGTGGTCGGAGTGAAGCGCTGGGATCCAATCTGGTTGGTTTGTGGTTGTACATAATAAGGAGTGGTTGAAGCATTCTGTCAGAGTGAAGGTCATAAGTTTATTGCAGTTCCTAATAACATAGTTTGACTGCATAACAAAAACAGAATTACCTGGAAAAACTCAGCAGGTCTGGCAGCATCGGCGGAGAAGAAAAGAATTGACGTTTCGAGTCCTCATGACCCTTCAACAGAACACAAGGATTCGAAACGTCAACTCTTTTCTTCTCCGCCGATGCTGCCAGACCTGCTGAGTTTTTCCAGGTAATTCTGTTTTTGTTTTGGATTTCCAGCATCCGCAGTTTTTTGTTTTTATCTCTAGTTTGACTGCATGTTCCTTATGTTTAGGTCTTGTTCCATCCTGTTATAAAACAAAAATACATTCCTCGAGGGCCTGTTTAGTTGGGGATAAGTTATAGAAAATAATAAATGGAGCGACTGAGATTTTGCTTCAAAGATGAACTTTCACACCTGAGATCTTTCCCTTGCTACTGACTCCATCCCTCTCTCCCTGGCCACATCTGAGAACCAGGCTGGGCCATGAGATGAGCTTCTGACCACAAGGGCGATGAGGGATGGGCAATAAATAGGATACCCACATCGCACAAATGACTTAAAAAAAAAACATATTCGCACAATTACTCAGAGCGCCTATTTCCATCTTTGTAACATTGCCCACCTTCACCTGTGTCAGCTCCCCTCCTACTGAAACCCTCATCGCGCAATTGCTATCTTGTCTATCCCAACGCTCTCCTGGCAGGTCTCCTGCATCCTGTCCTCTAGAAACTTGAGTTCATCCAACATACTGCTGCTTAACATACAGCAAGTCCCATTCCCCTATCACCCCGGTACTCACTGACCTACACTGGCTCCCAGTCAAGCAACGCCCTCATTTCAAAATTCTCATCCTTGTCTTCAAATCCCTCCATGGCCTCTCCCCCTCCCTATCTCTGAAATCTCTTCCATCCCACAAGCCTCAAGAGATATCTAATCCTGGCCTCTTGCGCACCCTCAATTTTAATCGCTCTGCCATTGGCGGCCATGACTTCAGCTGCCTGGGCCCCAAGATCTGGAACTCCCTCCCTAAACCCTCTGCCTCTCCGCCTCACATTCCACCTTTAAAATATCCCTTTTTGACCAAGCTTTTGGTCATCTGACCCCATGGGCGGAATCTTCTGCTCTCTCTAGTGGCGAACTTGGGCGCGAGGGGGTACATGTGATGAGGCAAGTTGGGGGTGCACTGGAGCCCCACCACCTTCCCACTTCTACCTGAATTGAGGGGGGTGGGGGGGGTGGGGAAAGGCCCACAACCAAACCATTCCACCCCACTGCCCATTAAGGCCCTTGAGTGGCCAATTAAGGACCATTTAAGGGCCCCATTCCGCCGCTGCTGGTATTAAGGCAGCTAGAGGTGGGCCTGTTGTCATGTGGAGCGCACGACAGCAGCGAAGCTGCAGGCAGCTTGTCACCTCTGGGGTTGGGGTCGGGGGGTGCGGTGGAGGTGCTAGTGGTTGTTGTTGTTTTGTCGCATAGTTGAGGATTGCTGGGGTGAAAGACCCTCTCCATTTTATGGCGTTGAGAGAAATGTCCTTGGACAGCCTTGGTCCAGTTCCAGTGGAGCTTTGTCACAAGGCGCATCGCGTGGTAGAAGCAGCTACCTGAGAGAACAGCTTTTCCACGCCTGGTCCCCTAACTGTGGGACAGGAGCAGGAGCTGCAGGCTTGAGAAATCACTGCCCAAGGTTCACCATCGGCCTTGGGAAAGGTGGAGCGAAATCCACTACAGAAACTCCCAGGGTAGGGACCCAATGTAACTGTGTCTCTGCCAATTCCATGGGGACAAGTAGGACCCCCCACGTGGAATTTGGGATTTTGGACCCTTTTGGAAGGAAACCTGCCATCCTTATGTGGACTGGCCTATATGTGACTCCAGACCCACAGCAATGGGATGGGTGAGTTGTCTTATGAAGAAAGGCTGGACAGGTTAGGCTTGTATCCACTGGAGTTTAGAAGAGTAAGAGGCGACTTAATTGAAACCATTAAGATTCTGATGGGTCTTGACAGGTGGATGTGGAGACGAACTTTCCTCTTGTGGGGGAATCTAGAACTAAGGGCTCACTGTTTAAAAATAAGGGGTCGCTCATTTAAGACAGAGATGAGGAGAAATCTTTTTTCTCAGAGTCTTTGGAACTCTCTTCCTCAACAGGCAGTGGAAGCAGAGTCTTTGAACATTTTTAAGGCAGAGATGGATAGATTCTTGATTAACAAGAGGGTGAAAGGTTATCAGGAGTAGGCAAGAATGTGGGATTGGGGTTACAATCCAATCAGCCATGATCTTACTGAATGTCAGAGGAGGCTCGAGGGGTTGAATGGCCTACTCCTGCTCCTAATTCCTACATACGTGTATGTATGTATGACTCAAAACTGCACTGTGAAATAATAAGCAAACTGTAGCTCGCCACCAGTTGATTCTGGTGGGTAATAAATTCTGGTCTTGCCAACAATGGCCATATCCTGTAAACAAATAAATCAAAATAAGTGCCACTTCACAGTAATGAGGTCACCCTCTAGGCTGACACTGCCAGTGCGTTATTGAGTGAGCGAGGCATTGCCGGAAGTACTGCCCTTCTCCTGAACTGTTAAACCAAGGCTCTGACTGCTCTCAGCTGGGCATAAAAGATCCCATGGCACTATTTTGAACAAGAGCAGGACTCCCTGATAACAAAAATAAAAATACCTGGAAAAACTCAGCAGGTCTGGCAGCATCTGTGGAGCGGAACACAGTTAACTTAAGAATCATATGGACTCAAAATGTTAACTGTATTCCTCTCCGCAGATGCTGTCAGACCTGCTGAGTTTTTCCAGCTATTTTTATTTTTGTTTTGGATTTCCAGCATCCGCAGTGTTTTTGCTTTTAGTCCTCCCTGATGTCCTGGTCAATCCTTATCCCTCAGATTATCTGCTTATTATCATATAGCAAATGCAACTTCAGTCACGTATCCTACATTCCAACAGTGACTACACCTCAGAAAGGTATTTTATTGGTTATAAAGTGTTTTGCTCAGTCCTCAGGCTATGAAAGTCTTTCCTTTGCTCTAACCTGGACTGATAAGATATGACTGAGAGCAAACTGAATATTGTGGCATCTTAGTCTCTGAAAGCACTTCCAGAGAACAACGTGGACAATCTTTTGACAATAGCATTTTTAAAATTCATTCATGGGATGTGGGCATCACTGGTTGGGCCAACATTTATTGTCCATCCCTAGTTGCCCTTGAGAAGGTGGTGGTGAGCTGCCTTCTTGAACCGCTGCAGTCCGTGTGGTGTAGGTACATCCACAGTGCTGTTAGGGAGGGAGTTCCAGGATTTTGACCCAGTGACAGTGAAGGAACGGCCGATATATTTCCAAGTCAGGATGGTGAGTGGCTTGGAGGGGAGCTTCCAAGATGTTTGGGACTGGACAAATTCTTCCCACCCAGCAAGTATAGTAATTAACCACTTTACCCTTCAGGCTAGTAGAGTGCAAATCAAATATGTACCTTGAAGAAAACTGACCTCCAAAACCGTCCACGCCTGCAGAGGTTAAAAAAATTGCACGGGTAATTTAAACTTTGCTAACCAATCCTTTTCATACTTCTGTCCCCATCTTTTCAGTGGTATACCCTAAGGAAATTTTGTATTCTGAAATTTGATTTCATGATTGTGTTGCCAACTCTGTTTAGACACATTGCTGGAGGTTTCATCAAATGACCACACCCCCCTCCCCCCAACTATTTCAGCCCCACCATTGGTTGCCCAACATGTCCATCTTCCCAGTGCCCCGCCTTCCTGTGTCAATTGTGTTTTTGCTTGTAGCCTGGAGGTTAACCTGGAGAACTCCCGGTGCAACCCTGGAGGGTTGGCAACCCTAATCAATGAGCATGTTTGCCTCAGTTGGCCATGTAATAGGTTTTGCTGTTGCAGTTTAGGATTTAGCCCCAAGGAAGCCCTCACCAAACCTCCAAGCTGGCACATGAAGAAACAGCATTGAGCTGGCTGGGCTTTTCTGGGTGAATTGTTAGGATTGAGGGGCCACTCCTTGTGCTGTGAGATCACTATCAGCAAACGTGCTAAAGACATCCCAGCAGGGCAGTGTACCAGGAAGCAGTTGGCTGCAAACCAAGGCCCGCTTTTCACCCCTACAAAATTGCTCAATTGCATCTGTAACATGTTTACTGGCAACGTGCGTTGGCCTGCTTTCCATCTGCAATCACCCAAAGACTCTGCATTGTTTGGAGGGCCCAGTGATCAGGCTCCACTCCACATCAAAGACTCCTGCAACACACATGGGGAAGGATTCAAACACCAAGCCAAATGCCAGTCAGCATCCATGCCAGAGGAGAGGGCTGTGCTGCACACAGTGGGAATCAAAGCTTCAATCCCTCAACCCCAGGGCACCCAGGATTTTCCAATTGATTGTGGTGGTGGTTGATTAATCAAGTCTGCTCCCCACTTGCTCCACAGAGTGTGAAGGGCAGAGCTATGGGGCAAGAGCAGGGGACGGGGAATTAATGATAGGAGCGTTAAGAAAATACAGCGTGTCTGTCATTTTTTCTTTATTAGCTATTGGAGATAGAAAAAAAAAGCTCTTTGACTGACTGTCAGCCAATCAGGTAATGAAGATTTAGTTTGCTTTCTGATTGGCTGTGGGAAGACAGGACTTTGTGATGATGGATATGTCAAAGGCTGGAACACATAGGGAGACCATTCGGCCCATTGTGCCTGTGTGGACCCTTTGAAAGAGCTGTCCAATTAGCCCCACTCCCCCTGCTCTCACTAGTATCTATCTAATTCCATTTTGACAGTTACTATTGAACCTGCTTCCACTGCCCAATAATCTGACATCTGTCCCCTCTCAATTTCTCCTTATTTACCCCGCCAAAACACTCAGTAATTATGAACAGCTCTATTAAATGTCTGCTTAACTTTGCTCCAAGGAGAACAATCCCAGCTTCCCTAGTCTCTGCAAGTTTTTTTTTATTAGCCCACATCCCATGAATGTTTTTTATTCATTCTTATAATGTGGCCATTGCTGGCAAAGCCCATCCCTAATTGCCCCTGAGAAGATGATGATGAGACAACTACTGAGTGAATATAACTGAAGGCCTTGCTAGGCCATTTCAGAGTCAACCACATTGTTGTGGGTCTGGAGTCATACAAAGGCCAGACCAGGTAAGGACAGCAGATTTCCTTCCTTAAAGGGCATAAGGGTTTTTATGACAATCCTGGAATTTCACCATTACTGAAACAAATTTTTTATTCCAGATTTATTAATTAATTGAGTTTAAATCCCCTAAGTGCCTTGGTGGGATTTGAACACATATCTCCTGATCATTAGTTCAGGTCTCTGAATTACTAGTGAAGTAATATAACCACTGTGCTATTGCACTATCTATGATGTCAGTGAACACTGTCCATTTTAAAGAACAATCTCAACCACCCCAAACCCACATTCCAGCCTTTGACACATCCATCTTCACAAAGTCCTGTCTTCCCACAGCCAATCAGAAAGCAAACTAAATCTTCATTACCTGATTGGCTGACAGTGAGTCAAAGAGCTTTTTTTTCTATCTCCAATAACTAATAAAGAAAAAAATGAAAGACATGGTGTATTTTCTTAACGCTCCTATCATTTATGTCCTGTCTCTTGTTGACAGGAGGTTAATCTTCAATTCCTCAAAAGCACAACCTTGGAGAGTTGACAATCTTCCCGATCCCCCCATCCCAATGCCCCCATAGAGATTCAAACCCACAGTCTCTCAATCCTCTCGATGTAACTAGATCTGAAGCAGTCCATGTCCAAATGCAGCAAGACCTGGACAATATCCAGGCTTGGGCTGACAAGTGGCAAGTAACAAGTGCTAGGCACTGACCATCTCCAACAAGGGAGAATCTAACCATCGTCCCTTGACATCCAATGGTATTACCATCACTGAATTCCCCACTATCAACATCCTGGGGGTTACTATTGACCAGAAACTGAACTGGACTAGCCATATAAACACTGTGGCTGCAAGATCAGATCAGAGACTAGGAATCGTGCGATGAGTAACTCAACTCCTGACTCCCCAAAGCCTGTCCACCATCTACAAGGCTCAAGTCAGGAGTGTGATGGAATACTCCCCACTTGCCTGGATGAGTGCAACTCAAACAAGACTCAAGAAGCTCAACACCATCCAGGACAAAGCAGTCCACTTGATTGGCACCTCGTCTACAAACATTCACTCCCTCCACCACCGACGCACAGTAGCAGCATCATATTGTCATCTCTTCTTTGTCAAAAAAAGCCAATTACAGCCATGAGTTACTTATGGGCATATTGAATTTTTTAAGGAAGACGTGTGTGTTTTTAAAGAAACACAAACATAGACACAGAGCAAAAGATGGCTGATAATGTAAAGTGACCACTTTCTGGAAAACTCCTATGTGGATTATACTGACAGACCTGTCCTGAGAGAACATGGAATGTCACAGGTGAAAAGGTGTCATGGCTTTTTTCAAGCAGAGGCACTTAAAATGGAGATGGGAAAGATGCAAAAGACTGAATTTTAATCTCCTGTGGTTGCAGAGACAAAAGGCTGATCTGCACCTCTCAGTGGTCACCCTAAAATCCATCTCCCATCGATTCATATCTTAGAATCTGCAAAATGGTCGGAAATCAAAGAAACAGTCAGGATGGTTAGTGGCTTGGAGGGGAACTTCCAGATGATGGTGTTCCCATGTGTCTGTTGCCCTTGTCCTCCTAGATGGTAGCAGTTGTGGGTTTGGAAGGTGTTGACTAAGGAGCCTTGGTGAATTCCTGCAGTGCATCTTGTAGATGGTACACACACTGCTGCCACTGTGCGTTGGTGGTGGAGGAAGTGAATGTTTGTGGGAGCAAGGCATAGTTTTTTTCCTTTACAGGAATACACAGGGGTAAATGGGTTAAAAAGCTAGCTGCAGAGCTGTTCAGGGTATGCTAGTGTGCCGGTGTGCTGTGTGTGTGACACGAAGAAGAAAACCAACTAGTAACCCCTGTAGCTGCAGGTGAAGTCTCTCTCTCTCTCTCTCTCTCTCTCTCTCTCTCCCTCCCTCTCTGTTGCTGGAGGCAGGGCTCAGCAGAAGCCATAATCAAAAATGAAACAGGACGGCCTCTTCAGCTACCCTGCAGAACCAAGTGTTTCCAAACCAACTGCAAAACTGCCAAACTACAAACGACTCTACAGGAATCACCCAAATTAATGGCCACAACATTACACCATCTACGCTTCACAGAGAAGCCAAAGACTGATTTTAATATCTATTAAATTTTGTTTGGACTCTTAACTTCTCATTTCTGATCTGTGTGTTTGTGTGTTGCATTTTTATTATTTTTCTCAGGTTTTTAGTAACTCATAAACTTACTCTTTCTTTGACTCAAGAAAACCTGGTTAAATTGGCTCCTTCTAAAACATAAATGCATTTGGACTGGGAAAAGGTATCCACTGGGGGAAGGGGTCCCTTTTAAATTAACCTTGTTGGAGCCAACGAGGGGGTTGAATAAAGAAGGGGAGCCCATTCATCCCTCCTCACCCGGGAGCATCACAAAACTGGGGTTCCATTCAGGAAGTTAACAAATTGGGGGACCTCGCCCAGGGACCGCTCATGACAATTGTTGATGGGTCAAAATCCTGGAACTCCCTCCCTAACCGCACTGTGGGTGTGCCTACAGCACGTGGACTGCAGTGGTTCAAGAAGGCAGCTCACCACCACCTTCTCAAGGGCAGCTAGGAATGGGCAATAAATGTTGGCCCAGCCAGCGACACCCACATCCCGTGAAAGAAAATTTTTTTAAAACTCTTCTTCCTAGCTGGCATCGACCTGATAATCACCCTGGCTACAGATAATACAAGGACCTTGCAGCAATTCATTAGTAAAGTGAAATGGTGTGGATTGGAGCATGCTGCAGTGATTTGCTTGCCCTGCTGCTTTTGCTGCTCTTTGTAACTCTGTTTCATCTAATAAATGGATTAATTTGGATAAAAACAAAAAAACTGCGGATGCTGGAAATCCAAAACAAAACAAAAAAAAAACAAAACAAAAACAGAATTACCTGGAAAAACTCAGCAGGTCTGGCAGCATCGGCGGAGAAGAAAAGAGTTGACGTTTCGAGTCCTCATGACCCTTCGACAGAACTTAAGTTCGAGTCCAAGAAAGAGTTGAAATATAAGCTGGTTTAAGGTGTGTGTGTGGGGGGCGGAGAGAGAGAGAGAGAGAGAGAGAGGTGGAGTGGGGGTGTGGTTGTAGGGACAAACAAGCAGTGATAGAAGCAGATCATCAAAAGATGTCAACAACAATAATACAAAAGAACACATAGGTGTTAAAGTTACAGTTGGTGATATTATCTAAACGAATGTGCTAATTAAGAATGGATGGTAGGGCACTCAAGGTATAGCTCCAGTGGGGGTGGGGAGAGCATTAAAGATGTAAAAAAACAAAAATAAAATAAATAAATAAATGTATTTTTTTTTTATAATGGAAATAGGTGGGAAAAGGAAAATCTATATAATTTATTGGAAAAAAAAGGAAGGGGGAAACAGAAAGGGGGCGGGGATGGGGGAGGGAGCTCACGACCTAAAGTTGTTGAATTCAATATTCAGTCCGGATGGCTGTAAAGTGCCTAGTGGGAAGATGAGGTGTTGTTCCTCCAGTTTGCGTTGGGCTTCACTGGAACAATGCAGCAAGCCAAGGACAGACATGTGGGCAAGAGAGCAGGGTGGAGTGTTAAAATGGCAAGCGACAGGGAGGTTTGGGTCATTCTTGCGGACAGACCGCAGGCGTTCTGCAAAGCGGTCACCCAGTTTACGTTTGGTCTCTCCAATGTAGAGGAGACCACATTGGGAGCAACGAATGCAGTAGACTAAGTTAGGGGAAATGCAAGTGAAATGCTGCTTCACTTGAAAGGAGTGTTTGGGTCATTGGACGGTGAGGAGAGAGGAAGTGAAGGGGCAGGTGTTACATCTTTTGCGTGGGCATGGGGAGGTGCCATAGGAGGGGGTTGAGGAGTAGGGGGTGATGGAGGAGTGGACCAGGGTATCCCGGAGGGAGCGATCCCTACGGAATGCCGACAGGGGGGGTGAATGGAAGATGTGTTTGGTGGTGGCATCATGCTGGAGTTGGCGGAAATGGCGGAGGATGATCCTTTGAATGCGGAGGCTGGTGGGGAGATAAGTGAGGTCCAGGGGGACCCTATCATGTTTCTGGGAGGGAGGAGAAGGCGTGAGGGCGGATGCGCGGGAGATGGGCCGGAGGGCCCATCTCCCGCGCATCCGCCCTCACGCCTTCTCCTCCCTCCCAGAAACATGATAGGGTCCCCCTGGACCTCACTTATCTCCCCACCAGCCTCCGCATTCAAAGGATCATCCTCCGCCATTTCCGCCAACTCCAGCATGATGCCACCACCAAACACATCTTCCATTCACCCCCCCTGTCGGCATTCCGTAGGGATCGCTCCCTCCGGGATACCCTGGTCCACTCCTCCATCACCTCCTACTCCTCAACCCCCTCCCATGGCACCTCCCCATGCCCACGCAAAAGATGCAATACCTGCCCCTTCACTTCCTCTCTCCTCACCGTCCAAGGACCCAAACACTCCTTTCAAGTGAAGCAGCATTTCACCTGCATTTCCCCCAACTTAGTCTACTGCATTCGTTGCTCCCAATGTGGTCTCCTCTACATTGGAGAGACCAAACGTAAACTGGGTGACCGCTTTGCAGAACACCTGCGGTCTGTCCGCAAGAATGACCCAAACCTCCCTGTCGCTTGCCATTTTAACACTCCACCCTGCTCTCTTGCCCACATGTCTATCCTTGCCTTGCTGCATTGTTCCAGTGAAGCCCAACGCAAACTGGAGGAACAACACCTCATCTTCCCACTAGGCACTTTACAGCCTTCCGGACTGAATACTGAATTCAACAACTTTAGGTCTTGAATTTCCTCCATCCCCACCTCCCCTTTCTGTTTCCCCCTTCCTTTTCTTTTTTTTTCCAATAAATTATATAGATTTTCCTTTTCCCACCTATTTCCAATAAAAAAAAAATATTTATTTATTTTATTTTTGTTTTTTTACATCTTTAATGCTCTCCCCACCCCCACTGGAGCTATGTCTTGAGTGCCCTACCATCCATTCTTAATTAGCACATTCGTTTAGATAATATCACCAACTTTAACTTTAACACCTATGTGTTCTATTCGTTCTATTGTCGTTGACATCTTTTGATGATCTGCTTCTATCACTGCTTGTTTGTCCCTACAACCACACCCCCACTCCACCTCTCTCTCTCTCTCTCTCTCTCCGCCCCCCACACACACACCTTAAACCAGCTTATATTTCAACTCTTTCTTGGACTCGAACTCAAGTTCTGTCGAAGGGTCATGAGGACTCGAAACGTCAACTCTTTTCTTCTCCGCCGATGCTGCCAGACCTGCTGGATTAATTTGGATATTTATTATTCCCAGAAGTACGGGCAAAGGTTAGGATTAATAAAATAAGAATGTTGTGTGCTTTGGAGCATCTGTTTTAAACAGCTCAAGTATACACAGGCAGGATGGGAAGAGGGCTGGGAGATGTAGGTCTTTATATTAGCCTACTATTTTGGAAGTTGGGGTTTTATTGTATATTTTGAATGTAGCAGTTTAATAACTTGCTGTCTAATTAAATTAAAATGTTTAATTGAAGGCGTTTAATGGCTTACACAGCATATTGTCTCAGCTTCATATTCCTTGTAGTATTGTTCACAAAAGGGTCTGAGAGTCGGGGGGAGAATGTTAACATTTAGTGAGGATGGGATATGGCAGCTGAATATATCCCCCCCACCACCCTCACCCTTAATTCCTCTGATTCTCTTTGAGGTTCAGGAGCAGCTCAAGCCTGGAGGGGGCATGGAGAGGGAGGAAGGGTTCATTGGTACAGTCGAGGTAAAAAGTAAACAAGCATCAAATGCCAGAAAATTCCAGAAGGCCTCAGCTCATCTGTCGGGAGAGAAAAAGCATAATTGATGTTTTTAGTGTCGACTCCTCGTGAAATGCTAATAGCAGATTTCAGTGTTTGTTTTCCCTTTCACCGCTTTCAATACTCCCTCTCTCCCAACATCATCCATCATCCAGTACTTCATCAGAATGTATTGAGGAAGGGTTGGGAGGGAGCAGGAAGCTATTGCCAGGATAGAGATGAGAAATAAAGAACTTCCTTCCACAGAGCCAGGGTTACACAATGAAGTACTTCATTGGCTGTAAAGCACTTTGCAACACCCTGAGGCCATGAAAGGCGCTATATAAATGCATGCCTTTCTTCTCCTTCACCTTTCTATGCCCACAATTCTCCGTTGCGCTCGGTCTCTTCACAATGGGGGGATTGGAGCCACACTCCCAGGGTGAGAAGAACAACACTCACACGAGTGTGCAACGGCATTATTCAGCCTCATCAATACTCACGTCCCAGGACAGGGACACATGCTCGCCCAGAACCTCCAGGTCATGATGGCCCAGAGAATGAGAGGAGAGGCACCTCAGAAAGGGGTGAACATGGAAAAATCGCCGTGCTTCCCGTGTGGCTATCATGTTAGGGCTGAGGCTTGGGGAATCGGGACTGGGTGCTCCAGTCCAGTAGGAAGTAGATTCCCATGATCTGGGGAGGGGGCTCCACGATCTCAAACTTGCAGGGGAAAGCCAAGTTCCTACTCAGCAAGGGCTGGGAAATCCGGTCTATGGTGTTAAAGCCTACCGGGTTGGGAGTTTGAAAGGACTTGATAGGGTAGATAGAGATAAACCATTTTCCATCCGTGGGGGTGTCTCGGACAAGTGGACATTGCCTTAAAGTCAGAGCCAGGCCTTTCAGGAGAGAAGCTAGGAAACACTTCATCACTCAACTTCCTGCCACAAGAAGCAGTAGATGCTAGCGCAATCAATAATTTGAGTTGTGGGATTGATAGATCTTCACTAGATAAAGGTAAGGGTAATAGAACCATGGTGGATGGCTGGTGTTAAAATGCTGACAGCCATGATCTCGTTGAATGACAGACCGAGCTTGAGGGGCTGAACGGCCTCCCCCTTTTCCCACTTGTGATCCACACCCTCTTTCTGCATCCTCCCCTATTTGGGAATATTCCTATGTGGGATTACCCCCTAAATTCCACAGGAACATAGGACTTAGGCGGAGTAGGCCATTCAGCCCTTCAAGCCTGCTCCACCATTCAGTAAGACCATGGCTGACCTGCTAGTGTCTAATCAAGTGAATTATCCCTTTTTATGTCAACTGGTTTGGAGTCTAGTCAGCAAAGAACCCAATTACCAACAGTTGTCTTCATGCAGCTGGTCTTCTGTGGGTTAGTTTCGTTGGATCAAAGATTCCACTGAAACCTTTTGATGATAGAGCAATGCAAAGTGGGGATGTCAGGACTGTCCTCACTGCACCTTGTCATCACCCTCCACAGATCTTGCAGGGCCTCCTGAACGTGCCTGCCTCTTCTGGCCTGTGCCATGGCCCTATCACCAGCATCTTCACCTTCGAGGACCTCATCATCGTCATCCCCTTTGACGTCCTTCTCATCAGAGGATACCTCAGCCAGGTCCTCCCCCCGTTGCAACACCAGATTGTGGAGCGTGCAGCAAGCGACTGTGATGTGTGACACCCTCTGGGCACTGTCCGCAAGTCCACTGGACCTGTCCAGGCGCCGGAACCTCATTATCAAAATGCCTATAGTTTGGCCACCAGAGTCCGGATCGCAGCATGAGCCTCGTTGTACCATCTCTCTGCTGCAGTCTGAGGCTGCCACACAGGCATCATCAGCCACGTCCTCTGTGGGTGGCCCTTGTCCCCGAGGAGCCAACCCTCCTGGACCCTGGAAGATGTCGGGGATCTGAGACCTGCTGAGGGTGTAGGAGTCGTGGACGCTCCCTGGGAATCGTGCACAGACCTGTAGGATGTGTTTGTGGTGGTCACACACCAGCTGAACATTCAGTGAGTGGAAGCCCTTGTGGTTGACATTGTTGACTGCTTGCTGCCGTGGAGATCTAAGCACCATGTGAGTGCAGTCGATGGCGCCCTGCCCCCATGGGAAACCTGAGATCTGAACAAATCCCAGCGCTCCTGTTTCCTGGCTTTCCCGATCCCAGGTGAAATGCACAATGTTCTGTGCCTTTGTGAAGATGGTGTCCGTGACCTCCTGGATACACTTGTGGGTGGAGGCTTGTGAGATCCCACACAGGTCACCTGTGGAGCCCTGGAAGGAGTCACTGGTGTAAAAATTGAGTGTCACAGACACTTTCATGGCCACTGGCAGTGGATGCCCTCCATGTTCCCGTGGTGCCAAATCCTGCAGCAGGTGGCATATGTGACCGACCAGCTCCCTGGACACGCGCAATCTTCAGCAACACTGGTTCTCGGTCATCTGCAGGAATGGCAGGTGGCGTCTATAGACCCTGAGTCTAGCGAGGTTTCTATGAGCGACGCCTCTCTGTGGATCTTCAGCTGCGTGCACAACAGACCCTGCAGCCCCCTCATCTTGAGGGTGATGCCCCTCCCTTTGCTGAGCCAGACACCTCTGTCACTCTCTTCTCCTCCTCCTCTGCCCCCTGTCAGCCATGAGGCAGATCATAAATCACCAGGCTCCATGATCCTGATGTTCTCCTCCTGCAGGATCAGAGAGAGAGACGTGTGGGTTAGTATAGGTGATCCAAGAACTTCTCCTGGTTAAGTCTGAAGGCCCCTTCGAGCACACAGGAGAGTGCTGGCCTCCACTTGGATGGCCAGTGTGTGGTGCGCTCATTGGCTGTCCGAAACCCCACCCACCTCCAGCCAGCTCCACTTGACCAATTGGCGGCAGCTTTGGCCAATGGACTGCAGGCTGTGCTCTCAGCTCAGGCACAGACATTCTCCTAACCCACACTGCAAGGCTGCGCTGTTAGCTTCAACCACGAGGGATACTGGTCCGAACCTGAGTGAAGACATTACAAGGGGCTGTGAGCACCTCCACCAGTAACTGTGCCATGGACACCTTTCACAAGGGGATTCTACAACTTGCCCAGCTTGCCAATTGTTCTGCTGCCCCCTAAAACGCACATTAATTTCCAGTCTGTACCCGAGGGGGTGAAAGGTTCTGGAGCATTTGGTGGCCCTTTCATGCCTTTGCTTTGCTTGAGTGAGCAGCAAAGCTTCAGAGGCCTAAGCCGGCCTGTCAATGGGACTGAGGCTGAACAGTCTCAGCTGCAGAACAATGGTCACTTTTGATAAGCTTTTCCTAGTACCTGCCCCACCCGCCCCCCGCCCCCACCTTCCCCCCACTCCCCCAGCATGTGTTTCAGTGCTTCCTTCAGTCTGAGCTGCCTTGCCCCTCACGCCCCCACCTACCCCAACTACACCCCCCACCCCACCCACACCCCCCCCCCCCACACCCCCAGAGGCAAGGGAGTGCAGCCGCCATTGGCAGGAGGAGAAAACAATCACAATCTGGTTTCGCGACAGTGTTAAACTGTTATTTGGCCTTCTTGCCATAATGGCCCCCCCCACTCCCCTCCCCTCCCCCCCCACTCCCCTCCCCTCCCCCCCCACTCCCCTCCCCTCCCCTCCCCCCCCACTCCCCTCCCCTCCCCCCCCACTCCCCTCCCCTCCCCCCCCACTCCCCTCCCCTCCCCCCCCACTCCCCTCCCCTCCCCCCCACTCCCCTCCCCCCCCACTCCCCCCCCACTCCCCTCCCCTCCCCCCCCACTCCCCTCCCCTCCCCCCCCACTCCCCTCCCCTCCCCCCCCACTCCCCTCCCCTCCCCCCCCACTCCCCCCCCACTCCCCTCCCCTCCCCCCCCACTCCCCTCCCCTCCCCCCCCACTCCCCTCCCCTCCCCCCCCCACTCCCCTCCCCTCCCCCCCCACTCCCCCCCCACTCCCCTCCCCTCCCCTCCCCTCCCCTCCCCCCCACTCCCCTCCCCTCCCCTCCCCTCCCCTCCCCTCCCCCCCCACTCCCCCCCCACTCCCCTCCCCTCCCCCCCACTCCCCTCCCCTCCCCTCCCCTCCCCCCCCACTCCCCCCCCACTCCCCCCCCACTCCCCTCCCCTCCCCCCCACTCCCCTCCCCTCCCCTCCCCTCCCCCCCCACTCCCCCCCCACTCCCCTCCCCTCCCCCCCCACTCCCCTCCCCCCCACTCCCCTCCCCTCCCCCCCACTCCCCTCCCCTCCCCTCCCCTCCCCTCCCCCCCCACTCCCCTCCCCTCCCCCCCACTCCCCTCCCCTCCCCTCCCCTCCCCCCCCACTCCCCCCCCACTCCCCTCCCCTCCCCCCCCACTCCCCTCCCCTCCCCTCCCCTCCCCTCCCCCCCCACTCCCCTCCCCTCCCCCCCCACTCCCCTCCCCTCCCCTCCCCTCCCCTCCCCTCCCCTCCCCTCCCCCCCCACTCCCCCCCCACTCCCCTCCCCTCCCCTCCCCTCCCCTCCCCCCCCACTCCCCTCCCCTCCCCTCCCCTCCCCTCCCCCCCCACTCCCCTCCCCTCCCCTCCCCTCCCCTCCCCCCCCACTCCCCTCCCCTCCCCCCCCACTCCCCCCCCACTCCCCTCCGCTCCCCCCCCACTCCCCTCCCCTCCCCTCCCCTCCCCTCCCCCCCCACTCCCCTCCCCTCCCCCCCCACTCCCCTCCCCTCCCCCCCCACTCCCCTCCCCTCCCCTCCCCTCCCCTCCCCCCCCACTCCCCCCCCACTCCCCTCCGCTCCCCCCCCACTCCCCTCCCCTCCCCTCCCCTCCCCTCCCCCCCCACTCCCCTCCCCTCCCCCCCCACTCCCCTCCCCTCCCCCCCCACTCCCCTCCCCTCCCCTCCCCTCCCCTCCCCCCCCACTCCCCTCCCCTCCCCCCCCACTCCCCTCCCCCCCCCTCCGCTCCCCTCCCCCCCCACTCCCCTCCCCTCCCCTCCCCCCCACTCCCCTCCCCTCCCCACCCCTCCCCCCCACTCCCCTCCCCTCCCCTCCTCCCCCACTCCCCTCCCCTCCCCTCCCCTCCCCCCCCCCACTCCCCTCCCCACCCCTCCCCCCCCCACTCCCCTCCACACCCCTCCCCCCTCACTCCCCTCCCCTCCCCTCCCCTCCCCTCCCCTCCCCTCCCCTCCCCTCCCCCCCCTCCCCTCCCCACCCCTCCCCTCCCCTCCCCTCCCCTCCCCTCCCCTCCCCTCCCCACCCCTCCCCTCCCCTCCCCTCCCCTCCTCCCCCACTCCCCTCCCCTCCCCTCCCCTCCCCTCCCCTCCCCCCCTCCCCTCCCCACCCCTCCCCTCCGCTCCCCTCCCCTCCCCTCCCCTCCCCTCCCCCCCCTCCCCTCCCCACCCCTCCCCTCCGCTCCCCTCCCCTCCCCTCCCCTCCCCTCCCCTCCCCTCCCCTCCCCCCCCTCCCCTCCCCACCCCTCCCCTCCGCTCCCCTCCCCTCCCCTCCCCTCCCCCCCACTCCCCTCCCCTCCCCGCGCTGCCCCCCCCATGAGGCCCGGCCACTGGAACAAACACCCCCACACTGGAACAAACACCCCCACACTGGGACACACTGGAACAAACACCCCCACACTGGGACACACTGGAACAAACACCCCCACTCTGGGACACACTGGAACAAACACCCCCACACTGGAACAAACACCCCCACACTGGGACACACTGGAACAAACACCCCCACTCTGGGACACACTGGAACAAACACCCCCACACTGGAACAAACACCCCCACACTGGGACACACTGGAACAAACACCCCCACACTGGAACAAACACCCCCACACTGGGACACACTGGAACAAACTCCACCACACTGGGACACATTGGAACAAACACCCCCACACTGGAACAAACACCCCCACACTGGGACACACTGGAACAAACACCCCCACACTGGGACACACTGGAACAAACTCCACCACACTGGGACACATTGGAACAAACACCCCCACACTGGAACAAACACCCCCACACTGGGACACACTGGAACAAACACCCCCACACTGGGACACACTGGAACAAACCCCACCACACTGGGACACATAACTCCCCACTGGGACACACTGGAACAAACACCCACACACTGGAACAAACACCCCCACACTGGAACAAACACCCCCACACTGGGACACACTGGAACAAACACCCCCACACTGGAACAAATACCCCCACACTGGGACACACTGGAACAAACACCCCCACACTGGGACACACTGGAACAAACACCCCCACACTGGAACAAACACCCCTACACTGGGACACAGTGAAACAAACACCCCCACACTGGAACAAACACCCCCACACTGGGACAAACACCCCCACACTGGAATAAACACCCCTACACTGGGACACATTGGAACAAACACCCCCACACTGGAACAAACACCCCCCACTGGAACAAACACCCCCACATTGGGACAAACACCCCCACACTGGGACACATTGGAACAAACACCCCCACACTGGAACAAACACCCCCACACTGAGACACACTGGAATAAACACCCCCACACTGGGACACACTGGAACAAACACCCCCACACTGGAACAAACACCCCCACACTGGGACAAACCCCCCCCCACACTGGAACACACTGGAACAAACACCCCTACACTGGGACACACTGGCACAAACACCCCCACACTGGGACACACTGGAACAAACACCCCCACACTGGAACAACCACCCCCACACTGGGACACACTGGAACAAACACCCCCACACTGGAACAAACACCCCCACACTGGGACAAACACCCCCACACTGGGACACACTGGAACAAACACCCCCACACTGGAACAAACACCCCCACACTGGGACAAACACCCCCACACTGGGACACTCTGGAACAAACACCCCCACACTGGGACAAACACCCCCACACTGGAACAAACACCCCCACACTGGGACACACTGGAACAAACACCCCCACACTGGGACACACTGGGACACACACCTCCATACTGGGACAAACACCCCCACACTGGGACACACTGGAACAAACACCCCCACACTGGGACAAACGCCCCCACACTGGAACACATTGGAACAAACACTCCCACACTGGGACACATAACTCCACACTGGGACAAACACCCCCACACTGGGACACACTGGGACAAACACCCCCACACTGGGACACACTGGGACAAACAGCCCCACACTGGGACAAACAGCCCCACACTGGGACACACTGGGACAAACAGCCCCACACTGGGACACACTGGGACAAACAGCTCCACACTGGGACACACTGGGACAAACACCCCCACACTGGGACACACTGGGACAAACAGCCCCACACTGGGACACACTGGAACAAACACCCCCACACTGGAACAAACACCCCCACACTGGGACAAACACCCCCACAATGGGACACACTGGAACAAACACCCCCACACTAGGACAAACACCCCCACACTGGAACAAACACCCCCACACTGGGACAAACACCCCCACACTGGAACAAACACCCCCACACTGGGACAAATACCCCCACACTGGAACAAACACCCCCACACTAGGACAAACACCCCCACACTGGAACAAACACCCCCACACTGGGACAAACACCCCCACACTGGAACAAACACCCCCACACTGGGACAAATACCCCCACACTGGAACAAACACCCCCACACTGGGACAAGTACCCCCACACTGGAACAAACACCCCCACACTAGGACAAACACCCCCACACTGGAACAAACACCCCCACACTGGGACAAACACCCCCACACTGGAACAAACACCCCCACACTGGGACAAATACCCCCACACTGGAACAAACACCCCCACACTGGGACAAATACCCCCACACTGGAACAAACACCCCCACACTAGGACAAACACCCCCACACTGGAACAAACACCCCCACACTGGGACAAATACCCCCACACTGGAACAAACACCCCCACACTAGGACAAACACCCCCACACTGGAACAAACACCCCCACACTGGGACAAACACCCCCACACTGGAACAAACACCCCCACACTGGGACACACTGGGACACACACTTCCATACTGGGACACACTGGAACAAACACCCCCACACTGGGACACACTGGGACACACACTTCCATACTGGGACAAGCACCCCCACACTGGGACACATTGGAACAAACACCCCCACACTGGGACACACTGGAACAAACACCCCCACACTGGGACAAACACCCCCACACTGGAACACATTGGAACAAACACCCCCACACTGGGACACACTGGAACAAACACCCCCACACTGGGACAAACACCCCCACACTGGAACACATTGGAACAAACACCCCCACACTGGGACACATAACTCCACACTGGGACACACAGGAACAAACACCCCCACACTGGGACAAACACCTCCACACTGGGACAAACACTCCCATACTGGGACACACTGGGACAAACACCCCAACACTGGGACACACTGGGACAAATTCCCCCACTCTGGGAAACACTGGGACACACTCCCCACACTGGGACCCATTCCCCCCACACCGGGGAACCATTCCCCCCACACCGGGACCCATTCCCCCCACACGGGGACCCATTCCCCCCACACCGGGGACCCATTCCCCCCACACGGGGACCCATTCCCCCCACACTGGGACCCATTCCCCCCACACTGGGACCCATTCCCCCCACACCGGGGACCCATTCCCCTACACGGGGACCCATTCCCCCCACACTGGGAACCATTCCCCCCACACTGGGACCCATTCCCCCCACACCGGGACCCATTCCCCCAGACTGGGACCTACTGCCACCATCCCCTGTCCCTGCCCACACTTTTGTGCTCACTTGCCAAGGGTTTAGGCTTGGGATGGTTTGTTATCAGTAAAAACTCAGCAGGTCTGGCAGCATCGACGGAGAAGAAAAGAGTTGATGTTTCGAGTCCTCATGACCCTTCAACAGAACTGGGTGAATCCAAGGAAGGGGTGAAATATAAGCTGGTTTAAGGCATGTTGGGGGGGGATGGGGGTGTGGGGGGGGGCGGGGGTTTGGGTGGGGGGAGAGAAGTTGAGGGGGCGGGTGGTTGTAGGGACAAACAAGCAGTGATAGGAACAGATAATCAAAAGATGTCACAGACAAAAGAACAAAAGAACACAGAGGTGTTGAAGTTGGTGATATTATCTAAACGAATGTGCTAATTAAGAATGGATGGTAGGGCACTCAAGATACAGCTGTAGTGGGGGTGGGGGGGCATAAAAGATTTAAAAATAATGGAAATAGGTGGGAAAAGAAAAATCTATATCATTTATTGGAAAAAACAAAAGGAAGGGGGAAACAGAAAGGGGGTGGGGATGGGGGAGGGAGTTCAAGACCTAAAATTGTTGAATTCAATATTCAGTCTGGATGGCTGTAAAGTGCCTAGTCGGAAGATGAGGTGTTGTTCCTCCAGTTTGCGTTGGGCTTCACTGGAACAATGCAGCAGGCCAAGGACAGACATGTGGGCAAGAGAGCAGGGTGGAGTGTTAAAATGGCAAGCGACAGGGAGGTTTGGGTCATTTTTGCGGACAGACCGCAGGTGTTCTGCAAAGCGGTCGTCCAGTTTACGTTTGGTCTCTCCAATGTAGAGGAGACCGCATTGGGAGCAACGAATACAGTAGACTAAGTTGGGGGAAATGCAAGTGAAATGCTGCTTCACTTGAAAGGAGTGTTTGGGTCCTTGGACGGTGAGGAGAGAGGAAGTGAAGGGGCAGGTGTTACATCTTTTGCGTGGGCATGGGGTGGTGCCATAGGAGGGGGTTGAGGAGTAGGGGGTGATGGAGGAGTGGACCAGGGTGTCCCGGAGGGAATGATCCCTATGGAATGCCGACAGGGGGGGTGAAGGGAAGATGTGTTTGGTGGTGGCATCATGCTGGAGTTGGCGGAAATGGCGGAGGATGATCCTTTGAATGCGGAGGCTGGTGGGGTGATAAGTGAGGACAAGGGGGACCCTATCATGTTTCTGGGAGGGAGGAGAAGGCATGAGGGCGGATGCGCGGGAGATGGGCCGGACACGGTCGAGGGCCCTGTCAACGACCGTGGGTGGAAAACCTCGGTTAAGGAAAAAGGAGGACATGTCAGAGGAACTGTTTTTGAAGGTAGCATCATCAGAACAGATGCGACGGAGGCGAAGGAACTGAGACAATGGGATGGAGTCCTTACAGGAGGCGGGGTGTGAGGAGCTGTAGTCGAGGTAGCTGTGGGAGTCGGTAGGCTTGTAATGGATATTGGTGGACAGTCTATCACCAGAGATTGAGACAGAAAGGTCAAGGAAGGGAAGGGAAGTGTCAGATGGACCACGTGAAAATGATGGAGGGGTGGAGATTGGAAGCAAAATTAATACATTTTTCCAAGTCCCGACGAGAGCATGAAGCAGCGCCGAAGTAATCATCGATGTACCGGAGAAAGAATTGTGGAAGGGGGCTGGAGTAGGACTGGAACAAGGAATGTTCCACATACCCCATAAAGAGACAGGCATAGCTGGGGCCCATGCGGGTACCCATAGCCACACCTTTTATTTGGAGGAAGTGAGAGGAGTTGAAGGAGAAATTGTTCAGTGTGAGAACAAGTTCAGCCAGATGGAGGAGAGTAGTGGTAGATGGGGATTGTTCGGGCCTCTGTTCGAGGAAGAAGCTAAGGGCCCTCAGACCATCCTGGTGGGGGATGGAGGTGTAGAGGGATTGGACGTCCATGGTGAAGAGGAAGTGGTTGGGGCCAGGGAACTGGAAATTGTTGATGTGAGGTAAGGTGTCAGAGGAATCACGGATGTAGGTGGGAAGGGACTGGACAAGGGGAGAGAGAAGGGAGTCAAGATAACGAGAAATGGGTTCTGTGGGGCAGGAGCAAGCTGAGACAATCGGTCCACCGGGGCAGTTCTGTTTGTGGATTTTGGGTAGGAGGTAGAAGCAGGCCGTCCGAGGTTGGGAGACTATCAGGTTGGAAGCTGTGGGAGGAAGATCCCCAGAGGAGATGAGGTCAGTGACAGTCCTGGAAACAATGGCTTGATGTTCAGTGGTGGGGTCATGGTCCAGGGAGAGGTAGGAGGAAGTGTCTGCGAGTTGACGCTCAGCCTCTGCGAGGTAGAGGTCAGTGCGCCAGACAACAACAGCACCACCCTTGTCAGAGGGTTTGATGACAACGTCAGGGTTGGACCTGAGAGAATGGAGTGCAGTAAGTTCAGAGAGAGACAGGTTAGAATGGGTGAGAGGAGCAGAGAAATTGAGACGACCAATGTCGCGCCGACAGTTCTCAATAAACAGAACAAGAGAAGGTGAGAATCCAGAGGGAGGGGTCCAGGTGGAGGGAGAATATTGGAGGTGGGTGAAAGGATCCGTTGAACGGGGAGAGGACTCCTGCCCAAAGAAGTGAGCCCGGAGACGAAGACGGCGGAAGAAGAGTTCAGCATCGTGCCGAGCCCGAAATTCATTGAGGTGAGGGTGTAAGGGTATGAAACTAAGTCCTTTGCTGAGCACTGAACGTTCAGCATCGGAGAGGGGAAGGTCAGGGGGTATAGTGAATACACGGCTGGGGTTGGGATTGGAAGATGGGGTGGGGACGGAGGGACAGGCAGGGGTGGAGGGTCCTAGATGGGTGTTGGTGTCGATGAGTTGTTGGAGCATGCGTTCCTTAGCACTTGAGAGAAAGAGAAAAAGTTTCTTGTTGAGGCGTCGGATGAGCCGAAGGATAAAATGAAACTGGGGGCACGCGCAGCTTTGAAAAAGGGTGCAGTGGTGCTGCTGGAGGGAGAGGTCGAGTGTGTTCATATGGCACTGAGTGTGGATCTCAGAACGTGACGGGAACAGCAGTCCGAGAAACGTTTTATGTCCCTGAGATACCTGTAATCCTGGGTGGGTTCGAAACATGAGGGGTGGAATTTCAGTTGAAATCCATGTGGGGTAAGTCGGAGACGGAGACAGTCACTGAGAAAGGAGATATGGCTGTGAAAGCGGGTTTTAGTAAACACCTTGTCGAACACCAGGAGAGAAATGGAAAGCAATGAAGGTGAACAAGGCAAAAGAGAGATACGGAAATCTTGTTGCAGAGACGAACAGAACTTCTTCATGGTAGGCATTTCTTGAAGAGCAGTGGCAGTCAATTAAACACAGAATAAAACAAAAAACTGCGGATGCTGGAAATCCAAAACAAAAACAGAATTATCTGGAAAAACTCAGCAGTTCTGGCAGCATTGGCGGAGAAGAAAAGTTTTTTTTTTGTTTTGGATTTCCAGCATCCGCAGTTTTTTGTTTTTATCTATGGTTTGTTATCAGTGTGCTGAAGTTGTCTCTCTGAAGCTTGAATATGTGGCATCGCTATTTATCATTGTAATTACATCCAGGAATATCATTACTCAAAGTCATCATTTATTTTACTCTGATGGCTCTAAGCTTGTTTCATTACATAATCACTTGTTAATTTACACTATTAGTTACAGGCTGAAGCGTTCTACTTAAAAAGGACTTTGAGCCAAATGGTTTATTAGCTGGAACCTTAGCTCATCCTGTCAGGTTACGAATCTTGTTTGTTATTTTATTTGTTAACAGGTTGTTTCAATCTCCCTTCTGAGGATTGTGCCAGTTCATTTTTCTTTAATGATAGTCGAGTATCTGATCCTCTCACAGTGTTCAATACTTCAATAGCAGGGTTGTGCTCAGTAATGTAAGAGATGCTCTCCCTTCTAGTCCTGTATAAAGTCAAAAGGGAGATTTGAACTCCTAAAACATCTCCAAAGAACAACTTGCATTTATTTACACAGGCTCTCTAACACCTTCCAAAGCACCTCACAGCAAACATTAGCCAATTAAACTTCACAGCGAACCACACTGAGAGATATTAGCACAGGGGGCCCGAAGCTTGGTCAAAGAGGCAGGTTTTAAGTCAGGGGAAGGGCGGTCTTAAAAGGAGGAAGGTGAATTAGAGAGGTGAGGAGCTTTAGAGAGGGAGCTGCAGAGCTCAGGGCTCAGGCTGCTGAAGGCACGGCCTCCAGGAGAGGAGCAAAGGAAATCACGGATGCGCAAGGGGTCAGAATTAGAGGGGTGCAGAGATCTGGGAGGGTTGTGAAGCCGGAAGAGGTGGCAGAGATAGGGAGGGATGGGACAATGGAGGGGTTTAAAATGAGAGGATGAGAATGTTGCAGGACTGGGAGCCAGTGTGGGTCAGTTTTAACTGAAGGCGCTATGCAAAAGAAAATTGTTGTGGACATCCCATTTTAGCCATTTAATCCTTGGGCCCAAGTGTTGACAGTTGAATCATCCATCACGAGGCCTTGAATTGTCTGAAATGATGGAGAATTGTTCAGATCATTGGCTCTGAATATATGAAACAAAAAGATTTAGCTGCCAAAAGAACTCTTTAAAACCTCAGCCTTTCAGAAGGTGAAGATTATTTACTGGAAACAATCAAAAAAATCCCATCAAAATAATGAGATAAGCCTGACTTCAGTTGATGAATGGATGGGCTTAACTATATATTTAGCACCTCATAACAGGCCATAAAAACTGATGGAGTAGCAGCAGTTAAGGAGAAGGTGCTGTATATCATGGCACAGTGACAGGCTGCGTGCCAGACTGTGCTGGAGAACAGGACCATTTCTCTGACCAGCGATATTTACTCCTGCGGTTAGACAGTAACTTCATTCTCATTAACCTGGCATCATAACACAACGCCTGCCTTAGAATATTCTGGACCCTGTCTGACTAACTCATTCTTATCTTGCTGGAAGAGATATTCTGTTATTTGCCTCCTGTTGCATTCAGCCGTTATGCAGTCTACCCTTGGCAGGAAGACCAAAGCCTTTGAGAGTCAAGATAAGGTTGTCATGAGCGGAGGCTGGTTCAGTGGGTCTGGAACATACAGGGTTAATGTGGGACTGAGCACAGTACTGCCCACACAGTGATGTAGGAAGGCCCATGAGCCAGACCCAGGGGTCAGTGTGGTGTTGAGCAGACTTGATTAAAGACCTAAGCATGAAGACAGGTCCTTAGCTTGCACCCTTTACTGTATAGTTCTACTTGTTACTAAGGACTTAGTTAACCTACTGAAGACTATGGAGCATTCTTGAAGAGACACAGTTCTATAACCACCACCATCCCAACAGTGATAAAAACAAAAAAACTGCGGATGCTGGAAATCCAAAACAAAAACAGAATTACCTGGAAAAACTCTTTAGGTCAGGCAGCATTGGCAGAGAAGAAAAGAGTTGATGTTTCGAGTCCTCATGACCCTTCAACAGAACTAGGTGAATCCAAGGAAGGGGTGAAATATAAGCTGGTTTAAGGTGTGTGTGGGGGGGTTTGGGTGGGGGGAGAGAAGAGGAGGGGGTTGGGGTGGTTCTAGGGACAAACAAGCAGTGATAGAAGCAGATCATCAAAAGATGTCACAGACAAAAGAACAAAAGAACACAGAGGTGTTAAAGTTGGTGATATTATCTAAACGAATGTGCTAATTAAGAATGGATGGTAGGGCACTCAAGGTACAGCTCTAGTGGGGGTGGGGGGGAGCTTAAAATATTTAAAAATATTTAAAAATAATGGAAATAGGTGGGAAAAGAAAAATCTACATAATTTATTGGAAAAAACAAAAGGAAGGGGGAAGAAACAGAAAGGGGGTGGGGATGGAGGAGGGAGGTCAAGACCTAAAGTTGTTGAATTCAATATTCAGTCCAGAAGGCTGTAAAGTGCCTAGTCAGAAGATGAGGTGTTGTTCCTCCAGTTTGCGTTGGGCTTCACTGGAACAATGCAGCAAGCCAAGGACAGACATGTGGGCAAGAGAACAGGGTGGAGTGTTGAAATGGCAAGCGACAGGGAGGTTTGGGTCATTCTTGCGGACAGACCGCAGGTGTTCTGCAAAGCGGTCGCCCAGTTTATGTTTGGTCTCTCCAATGTAGAGACCGCATTGGGAGCAACGAATGCAGTAGACTAAGTTGGGGGAAATGCAAGTGAAATGCTGCTTCACTTGAAAGGAGTGTTTGGGTCCTTGGACGGTGAGGAGAGAGGAAGTGAAGGGGCAGGTGTTACATTATGAGGACATTTTATGAGGACTCGAAACGTCAACTCTTTTCTCCTCCGCCGATGCTGCCAGACCTGCTGAGTTTTTCTGGCTAATTCTGTTTTTGTTTTGGATTTCCAGTATCCGCAGTTTTTTTGTTTTTATCTCTGTGTTTAATTGACTACCACTGCTCTTCAAGAAATGCCTACCTCCTTGAAGAAGTTCTGTTCCTCTCTGCGACAAGATTTCCGAATCTCTCTTTTGCCTTGCTCACCTTCATTGCTTTCCATTTCCCTCCTGGTGTTTGACAAGGTGTTTACTAAAACCCGCTTTCACAGCCATATCTCCTTTCTCATGGACTGTCTCCATCTCCAACTTACCCCACGTGGATTTCAACTGAAATTCCACCCCTCATGTTTCGAACCCACCCAGGATTACAGGTATCTCCGGGACATAAAACGTTTCTCGGACTGCTGTTCCCGTCACATTCTGAAATCCACACTCAGTGCCATGTGCCGCCATATGAACACACTCGACCTCTCCATCCAGCAGCACCGCCATACCCTTTTTCAAAGCTGCGCGTGCCCCCAGTTTCATTTTATCCTTCGGCTCATCCGACGCCTCAACAAGAAACTTTTTCTCTTTCTCTCAAGTGCTAAGGAACGCAAGCTCCAACAACTCATCGACACCAACACCCATCCAGGACCCTCCACCCCTGCCTGTCCCTCCGTCCCCACCCTTTCTTCCAGTCCCAGCCCCAGCCGTGTATTCACTATACCCCCTGACCTTCCCCTCTCCGATGCTGAACGTTCAGTGCTCAGCAAAGGACTTAGTTTCATACCCTTACGCCCTCACCTCAATGAATTTCAGGCTCGGCATGATACTGAACTCTTCTTCCGCCGTCTTCGTCTCCGGGCTCACTTCTTTGGGCAGGAGTCCTCTCCCCGTTCAACGGATCCTTTTACCCATCTCCAATATTCTCCCTCCACCTGGACCCCTCCCTCTGGATTCTTACCTTCTCTCGATCTTTTCATTGAGAACTGTCGGCGCGACATTAGTCGTCTCAATTTCTCTGCTCCTCTCACCCATTCTAACCTGTCTCTCTCTGAACTTACTGCACTCCATTCTCTCAGGTCCAACCCTGACATTGTCATCAAACCCGCTGACAAGGGTGGTGCTGTTGTTGTCTGGCGCACTGACCTCTACCTCACGGAGGCTGAGCGTCAACTTGCAGACACTTCCTCCTACCTCTTCCTGGACCATGACCCCACCACTGAACATCAATCCATTATTTCCAGGACTGTCACTGACCTCATCTCCTCTGGGGATCTTCCTCCCACAGCTTCCACCCTGATAGTCGCCCAACCTCGGACGGCCCGCTTCTACCTCCTACCCAAAATCCACAAACAGAACTGTCCCGGCAGACCGATTGTCTCAGATTGCTCCTGCTCCACAGAACTCATTTCTCATTATTTTGACTCCCTTCTCTCTCCCCTTGTCCAGTCCCTTCCCACCTACATCCGTGATTCCTCTGACACCTTACGTCACATCAACAATTTCCAGTTCCCTGGTCCCAACCGCTTCCTCTTCACCATGGACGTCCAATCCCTCTACACCTCTATCCCTCACCTGGATGGTCTGAGGGCCCTTAGCTTCTACCCACGGTCGTTGACAGGGCCCTCAACCGTGTCCGGCCCATCTCCCGCGCATCTGCCCTCACGCCTTCTCCTCCCTCCCAGAACATGATAGGGTCCCCCTTGTCCTCACTTATCACCCCACCAGCCTCCGCATTCAAAGGATCATCCTCCGCCATTTCCGCCAACTCCAGCATGATGCCACCACCAAACCCATCTTCCCTTCACCCCCCCGTCGGCATTCCGTAGGGATCGTTCCCTCCGGGACACCCTGGTCCACTCCTCCATCACCCCCTACTCCTCAACCCCCTCCTATGGCACCACCCCATGCCCACGCAAAAGATGCAACACCTGTCCCTTCACTTCCTCTCTCCTCACCATCCAAGGGCCCAAACACTCCTTTCAAGTGAAGCAGCATTTCACTTGCATTTCCCCCAACTTAGTCTACTGCATTCGTTGCTCCCAATATGGTCTCCTCTACATTGGAGAGACCACACATAAACTGGGCGACTGCTTTGCAGAACACCTGTGGTCTGTCCGCAAGAATGACCCAAACCTCCCTGTCGCTTGCCATTTTAACACTCCACCCTGCTCTCTTGCCCACATGTCTGTCCTTGGCTTGCTGCATTGTTCCAGTGAAGCCCAACGCAAACTGGAGGAACAACACCTCATCTTCCGACTAGGCACTTTCCAGCCTTCCAGACTTTTTATTGAATTCAACAACTTTAGGTCTTGAACTCCCTCCTCCATCCCCACCCCCTTTCTGTTTCTTCCCCCTTCCTTTTGATTTTTCCAATAAATTATATAGATTTTTCTTTTCCCACCTATTTCCATTATTTTTAAATATTTTTAAATCTTATATGCTCCCCCCACCCCCATTAGAGCTGTACCTTGAGTGCCCTACCATCCATTCTTAATTAGCAAATTCGTTTAGATAATATCACCAACTTTAACACCTATGTGTTCATTTGTTCTTTTGTCTGTGACATCTTTTGATGATCTGCTTCTATCACTGCTTGTTTTTCCCTAGAACCACACCACCCCCCTCCACTTCTCTCCCCCCACCCAAACCCCCCCACACACACCTTAAACCAGCTTATATTTCACCCCTTTCTTGGATTCACCTAGTTCTGTCGAAGGGTCATGAGGACTCGAAACGTCAACTCTTTTCTTCTCCGCCGATGCTGCCAGACCTGCTGAGTTTTTCCAGGTAATTCTGTTTTTGTTACCGTCCCAACAGTGACCATCGGGCAAGCAATCCAGAAGCTCTCAATTCCATTCCCTCTTTACGCTCAGGTGAATCGGGATAAAGATAGGGAATGATTACCGGCCTCAGTACCACTAGGCTAAAGCTGGGCATCAGGTCACAGCTCCCATGGTTTCTTGTTGCCCATTAGCCCCTTTAAATAGAAAGTTTGCAGCATGTGGATCTCAAGTGAGGCCACAGATGGTCTGTGATGTTTTAAAAGCCACCCCTCACTTTTTAATTGGGTCACAGTATTATATCGAACATACTGCACAGAAACAGGCCTTTCGGCCCAACTGGTCCATGTTGGGTTTAGGTTCCACACAAACCCCCTCCTATGCCCCCCTTCATCTCACCCCATCAGCATTATCCTTCTGATCCTTTCCCCTTCGTGTGTTTATCCTGCTTCCCCTTAAGTGCATCCATACTATCTGCCTCAACCACTCCTTATGATAGGTAGCGAGTTCCGCATTCTCACTATTCTCCGGGTAAAGGTGTGTCTCCAGAAGTCCCAGTTGGATTTATTAGTGACTAGTTTATATTTATGGCCCCTTGTTTTGGTCCCTCCCACAAGTGGAAACATCCTGCACGGATAGAAACCACTTTGACAAAATGGTGAGGGGTGAGGCGAGCTGCCTTAACCATTCTCTCCGGCCTCTTCCAACCTGTTTCTCTGCCCTCCTCACCTTAACATGAACCTTTACACACCCACCGACATTCATATATACAAATTAGGAGCAGGAGGAGGCCATCTATTCAACCAAGTTTTCTGTCAACTCTCACAATCTGGACTTGGGGGGTTAGGACCGTAAGGGGACATAGAGAAATACACTGAAATGCAAAAGACTGAGGGCTAAGGGCAAGGGAAGATTTTTTAAACAGAGAGTCGGGAGGCTGTGGAACGTACTCCTGGAGTTAGTTATTCAAACAGAGACAGTGTCAAGGTTTACGAATGGATTTGGTAGGCAGTTGAAGGAAAGGGGATAAAGGAATCTGGGAGCAGAACCAGTTTATGGAATTAAGATTACAGCTGAATGTGGGGAATGATTATTTGGATCAAACGGCCATTTCCGAGATGTAATTTCTATGTAATTTTATGTAATCTGCCCATGCAATCCTCTATGTTTCTTTGGGTATTTTTATTAATTTCTCTCTTTTTACTTTTTAGGATAATCAGAGGAGTGATCAATAAAGGTTCTAAACTTTTCTAATAATTAGTTTCGAAAGGTCCAGAGTACTTCACCCTCCTCCCTCGAGATGTATGCTGATGAATATTCCGGAGATTCAGGGTGGAACTTTCTGTCTCCGTTGGCATCGGGTGTCATGACGGGTATGTGTGGCTGGGGCTTGTTTGGGGAAGGGGGGGAATGCCTTCAGGCAAGGGTGAGGGCTGTGCTGGGGAAGGAGGGTATCCCAGGGTGTGTGTGGGGGACACATGTTGATCTGTACAAGTGGTCTCAAGATGGTGAGGGCTGAGGAGGCCGTCTCCAGAGGCGATGAGGCCAGATGTGAGGGTATGTGTGTGACAATGGGTGATAATGTCCCTTGAGCTGGCAGTGAGTGAGATGCCATCTGATGGGCTTGAGTGTGTGAGTTTAGAGTAATGAGATGGTTGCCTTACCCTGGATGCATGGATGAGATTATTCATCCTCTATTTGCATTGGATGGCCAACCTCTTCTGTGCAGCATTGGCACTGACGGCACTGCCATCACCTACCAAGCCAGAGTGGTGACACTGATGGGTCTCCTGTGGCCAGAGCGGGGGTAGAGGACATCACGGTGGGCTCCAACGGTATCCACAAGGCATCCCAGGGATGTGTCACTGAATCGGGTGGGCTGCAGTCTCCTTGCCTTTTGGGGCCATGTCTCCTGTGGAGCAGTCCTGGGCTGGAAGCACTGAGAGGTGTGTGCGTGGCTGTACTTTAAGTATGGTGCCGGGTGTGAGGAAGCGGCGAGGTGACAGCGCAGCAGGTGAATCGGAGGCCGCCCGCCATTGAAAGGTTTCCCAGGAATGCATGATTAACGAGGCAGGATGGGGGCGATATGGCGTGATAGCTGCCATTGTGACCGGAGGGTAAAACCTCTTGTTTCCTGCCTACCACCACACAGGGCAAATCCGGGACGATTCCACTCTTTGTTTGGTTTCTTGGGGAACATGTGTACAAACCCACCTCTCATTAATTAAGTGGCTGGAGTGGACTCCATAATAGGTTAGGTTGTGCCTTGCCTGAGGAAGGACTATTATTTATAGGCTACATGGACCATTGCCTTATTCCAATGCTCTCCTAGCTGGCCTTTCCCATTTCACCCTCCATAATCCTGAACTCATCCTCTATCCTATTATACACTAAGTCCCTTTCATCCATTATTCCTGTGCTCACTGACCTACATTGGCCCCTGGTCCAACAACGCCTCGATTTTAAAACTTTCATCTCTCTTTTCAAATCCCTCCCTGGTCCCCCTCCCGATCTCCTCCAGCCCTACAACCCTCCGAGGTCTCTGCATTTCCAAATTTGACCTCTTGTACATCCCATTAGTGGCTGTGCCTTCAGCTGTCTGGACCCTGAGCTCTGGAACGTCCTTCCTAAGCCTCTCTGCCCCTCTATTTGACTCTCCTCCTTTAAGATGCTCCTTAAAATCTACCCCTTTCATCAAGTATTGTGCCAAATTCTGTGTGACAATGCTCCAATAAAGCTCCTTGAGATATCTTACTATGTTAAAGGTGCTATATTAATGCAAATTGTCACGGTTGTGGCTTGTTGTTGTGTCAATATTCAGGCACTTGTGAGCTGCCAGTGGTTGTGACTCACTGTTGATACTAAACACCTGTGTCACGTTGTAGAATTAGCGATGAACCAGATGTTGTTTAGTCAATCATAGGGTTTTAACACCTATCCACAACTGCAGGAGTATCAGAAAAAGATATGATGTTACATAGCGATGTTAGTGCTAGCACATGGAACAGCTTTTCCTCCACTCATTGTTGGTCTGTTTAAAGAGAACTTTACCTAGAAGTGTGGGAACCCAAAAGCTTTTACGTGCCAAAACTCAATAGTTGAAGCTACTTTATGCTTCTTACAAAAATGAGTTCCTCATGATCAAAAACCAACTGAAAATGGACGTGAAATATGGATATTTGTAAATTGATAATATTTTCAGGCCACAGATGTCCCCATGAAGTTCGAAAGTCACCTCCGTAATGTTATTGTGAGAAAGTTTACTTGGTCCCAGGATTGTCCACAACTTTGGCAACTACTCCCTTTGTCCCTCTGGTTGGCATCAGTTTGTCACTAGTGTCAGTGAGCTTGGCCGTGTGGACATAACCCCATACCCAGCCTCATCAGATCTGTGACACTACCTTTTAAGTGTTTTAAGAGACTGGTTCAGAAAACATATTCCTTTGCCAGACTTGTCCCTTCCCCTGGCATTTGACAGCTATAAATGTCACCTGCTTCAAACATCCAGCAGAAGCAGTTCTCGTTGGATTGATTCACCCCTTCAAAGAGGAACTGGATAAATATTTGTCTGGGAAGAGGTTTGAAGATCTTGGACTGAAGGGAAGCAGGGGAACTTCTCCTGAAACCCTGGGCAACATTTATCCTTCAATCACCGTAAAAGAAAATATTTGTCTCGTTGCTGTTGGTGGGATCTTGCTGTGCACAATTTGTTCGCTGTTTTCTTGTCGGCAAATGTAGCAATCTCCCCCATAAGGTTCAGGTGATGCAGGCTTCTTGTTCACCATAAGGTCTGCTCCGCTTCCTCCTACTATGTGCTACCATGTCCTGCACAGAGAGAGAGGGCCGAGTGTCGCTGTGTTTGGGTGATATGCCTGCCATAGCGGAACGGCTGGGGGTATGTGGGGGTAGCAAGAGGTCGGTGCAAGGCTGGTAGCCTTGGTGGGCATGCAAGAGTGAGGTGGAGAATCTGGGTGCCAGGTGTGAGCCCCAAGTGCCAGGGAGCGCTGCTGGGTGAGCGATGGGAGTGTGGTACATTGAGCAGAGTGAGAGGTTGGTGGTGGGGTGGGCAGGAGGTGTCATGTGAAGGTCAAGCACTGACCTTGACCTCCCGCAAGATCTCCTGCTGCACTGCTGCCATTGACATTGATTCTGGGACTTGACCCTGCCTGACAGTTCCCACTCCCTTCTGAGGGTGGCCCTTCCCTTGACCACGCTCTCCACTAATGCCCACAGCATCGCATCCATCACCCTGGAACCCTCCATGCCTCGTGTTCAACTTTCAGATGTTTTAAGTTGCAGCAGTTTTGTTCAGCTTCACTTTAAAGGGGACAGCCTGCCTTTAAGAAGGGAAGGCTAGCTGGACCACATTGCTTCTAAGCAACACTGCCTGGCCCCAGTGCTGAGCACAGGGGCAGCCTGCAGCATTGGGATGAAGGAAGCAATGCGGGATTCCACACAGTCCAACTGCACCATCATTCAGATGAGGTGGGTACACTAAACGCACGTGCTGCCCACCTTGATCTGAAGGAGCATGAGCGCTGCACACAAACCGAGCCAATTTCTAGCCCAAATTCTGACCGTCTCCCTCCCCAGAATAACTCATTTTAAAATGTTGTTTAGTCTGAAGGAGGTAGAAATTTAAGCTAGGCACTGACATATTAAAAGGTACATTAAATTGGCAGTGCACCAACTTCAGCAGCTCAGAGACACAGTCTATTAGGAAATGAATTACTGCTCCAATGCCCAGATAAATTATGTCAATAAGAGTTGAGAAGCATAAAGAAAGAATGAACTTGCATTTCTATTGCACCTTTTACAGTGTGTTTGACGTGATCACTTTTGTCACATAGTTGGACACAACGACCAATTAGCTGTCACTGAGATTCTGCAAGTCGTAATTTTGATAGAGACATTGTTTGTTAAGGGATAAATATATTGGCCTGGAAACCAGGGAAAACCCTCCTCTCCTTGTCCAAAATAGTGCTGTTGGATCTTTTTACATCCACCTGAGAGGATAGACAAGACCTTTCGATCTAACGTCACATCTAAAAGCTGACACCTCCCACAGCGTAGATCTCTGTTTTCACCAGTTTGTGGGAGCTTGCTGTGTGCAAATTGGCTGCTATGTTTCCTGCATCGCATCGACCTGTTGACGGTAAAGCACGTAAGGGACATGAGGCTGAGAAAGGTGCTATAGAAATGTAGTAAATCCCTATCCTACGCAAATATCCAGTAAATCTTCCCAAATTCTAAAGGACAGTCTCAGCTGCCCAAAGGAATATGGTGATATACTTCCATCAGTATACAGGGAGGGAAACGATTCACAAATAAATTCTGGAGAGCTCAGGGACCCCCTTGTAAACCTTCCAGGGGTGTTAGAACCTGTACTGAAAGTGAAAGTAAATTATTTCCAGACATGTAGCACCAGATAATGAAGCAATCTTTCAAGATCAGACATTATTATCTTTTACTGAGTTCAAATTTTCCGATATGACCCACAAATACAAGAACTGATGGCCATGTACCCGCCTCACTGAACCTCATCCCGCCAGCGAGTTCCCAGTTCAGGAATGACCTGCTGTACAATTGCTGGACCATCCCAAAATCTTTCCTCCAAAAGGAAGTGGAGCTCATGATTTAACACTAAATCCTTCTTTAACAATATAAAGATGGATCAGTTATTCGAACAGACAATTATTTGAAGACAATTATTTTTGATTATAAGTCTACTTCAGTATTCAAAATAAATGCCACATAGCTTATTACTGTTGTCTCGGCAAAGTCTAACTTAAATAAAAACAAAAAGTGCTGGGAAAACTCAGCAGGTCTGACAGCATCTGTGGAGAGAAAGACAGAGTTAACGTTTCAAGTCCATATGACTCTTCTTCAGAACTTCTTCAGAGTTATGTTTTTGTTTCATGTTTCCAGTGTCCGTAGTATTTTGCCTTTATCTAAATTAAATAACTTGCCTATCCAAAATTTCAGTAATTTTTCACAGCATTTAAATCCCTCTGTCCTTTAATTGTTGTATTTCCCAAGTTAATGGCTCTATTCCCGCACAATGTTGTTATGGTTACTGGTCCGGAGAACTTCCCTCTTTTTAAAAATTATTCATTTACAGGATGTGGGTTGCGCTGGCTGGGCCCAGCATTTATTGCCCATCCCTAATTGCCCTTGAGAAGGTGGTGGTGAGCTGCCTTCTTGAATCACTGCAATCCATGTGGTGTAGGTACACCCACAGTACTGTTAGGGAGGGAGTTCCAGGATTTTGACCCAGTGACAGTGAAGGAACGGCCGATATATTTCCAAGTCAGGATGGTGAGTGACTTGGAGGGAAACTTCCAGGTGGTGGTGTTCCCATGTGTCTGCTGCCCTTGTCCTTCTAGATGGTAGCATTCATGAGTTTGGAAAGTGCTGTCTAAGGAGCCATGGTGAGTTGCTGCAGTGCATCTTGTAGATGGTACACACTGCTGCTACTGTACATCGGAGGGAGTGAATGTTTGTGGATGGGTTGCCAATCAAACAGACTGCTTTGTCCTGGATGATGTTGAGCTTCTTCAGTGTTGTGGGATCTGCACTCATCCAGACCAAGAGGAGAGTATTCCATCACACTCCTAACCTGTGCTTTGTAGATGGTGGACAGGATTTGGGGAGTCAAGGGGTGAGTTACTCACCATAGGATTCCTAACCTCTGACTGCTCTTGTAGCCACAGTATTTATATGGCTGGTCCAGTTCAGTTTCTGGTCAATGGTAAACCCCAGGATGTTGATAGTGGGGAATTCAGCAATGTTAATGCCATTGAATATCAAGGGGCAATGGTTAGCTTCTCTCATTTTAGAGATGGTCATTGTCTGTCACTTGTGTGGTGTGAATGTTACTTGCCACTTGTCAGTCCAAGCCTGGATATTGTCCAGGTCTTGCTGCATTTGGACATGGACTGCTTCAGTATCTGAGGAGTTGCGAATGGTGCTGAACATTGTGCAATCATCAGTGAACATCCCCACTTCTGACCTTATGATGGAAGGAAGGTCATTGATGAAGCAGCTGAAGATGGTTGGGCCGAGGACACAACCCTGAGGAACTCCTGCAGTGATGTCCTGGAGCTGAGATGACTGACCTCCAACAACCACTACCATCTTCCTTTGTGCTAGGTATGACTCCAACCAGCAGAGAGTTTTCCCCCTGATTCCCATTGACTCCAGTTTTGCTGAGGCTCCTTGATGTCACACTCGGTCAAATGCGGCCTTGATGTTAAGGGCAGTCACTCTCACCTCACCTTCCATCACTTTAATTATGATCTAGAGTAGACTGATGGGGCGATAATTGGCCGAGTTGAATTTGTCCTGCTTGTTGTGTATAGGACATACCTGGGCAATTTTACACACTGCTGGGTAGATGCCAGTGTTGTGTCTGTACTGGAACAGCTTGGCTAGGGGTGCGACAAGTTCTGGAACACAAGTCTTCAGTACTATTGCCAGAAAATTGTCAGGGCCCATAGCCTTTGTAGTATCCAGAGTCTTCAGCCATTTCTTGATATCAGGTGGAGTGAATCGAATTGGCTGAAGACTGGCATCTGTGATTCTGGGGACCTCTGGAGGAGGCCGAGATGGATCATCCACTCGGCACTTCTGGCTGAAGATTGTCGTGAATTCTTCAGCCTTATCTTTTGCACTGATGGGCTGGGCTCCCTCATCATTGAGGATGGGGATGTTTGTGGAGCCTCCTCCTCCAGTGAGTTGGTTAATTGTCCACCACCATTCACAACTGGATGTGGCAGGACTGCAGAGCTTAGATCTGATCCGTTGGTTGTGGGATCGCTTAACTCTGTCTATCACTTGCTGCTTATGCTGTTTGGCATGCAAGTAGTCCTGTTTTATAGCTTCACCAGGTTGACACCTCATTTTTAGGTATGCCTGGTGCTGCTCCTGGCACTCCCTCCTGCACTCTTCATTGAACCAGGGTTGATCCCCTGGTTTGATGGTAATGGTAGAGTGGGGGCTATGTCAGCCCATGAGGTTACAGATTGTGTTCGAGTACAATTCTGCTGCTGCTGATGGCCCACAGCGCCTCATGGTGCCCAGTCTTGAGTTGCTAGATCTGTTTGAAATCTATCCCATTTAGCACGATGGTAGTGCCACACAACATGATGGAGGGTATCCTCAATGTGAAAGTGGGACTTTTTCTCCACAATGACTGTGTGGTGGTCACTCCCACTGATACTGTCATGGACAGATACATCTGCAGCAGACAGGTTGGTCAGGATGAGGTCAAGTATGTTTTTCCCTCTTGTTTGTTCCCTCACCACCTGCCACAGACCCAGTCTAGCAGATATGTCCTTTAGGACTCAGCCAGCTGTGATGCTACTGAGCCACTCTTGGGCATTGAAGAACCCCACCCAGAGTACATTCTGCACCCTTACCACCCTAGTGCTTCCTCCAACTGATGTTCAACATGGAGGAGCACTGATTCATCAGCTGAGGGAGGGAGGTATGTGGTAATCAGCAGGAGGTTTCCTTGCCCATTTTTGACCTGATGCCCTGAGACTTCATGGGGTCCGGAGGCAATGTTGAGGACTCCCAGGGCAACTCTCTCCCGACTGTATACCACTGTGTCACCACCTCTGCTGGGTCTGTCCTGCTGGTGGGACAGGACATACCCAGGGATGGTGATGGTGGTGTCTGGGACATTATCTGTAGGGTTTGATTACATGAGGATGACTGTGTCAGGCTGTTGTTTGACTAGTCTGTGAGACAGCTCTCCCAATTTTTGAACTAGCCCCCAGATGTTAGTCAGGAGGACTTTGCAGAGTTGACAGAGCTGAGTTTGCCATTGTCAATTCCAGTGCCTAGTTCGATGTCGGGTGGTCCGTCCGGTTTTGTTCCTCATAGATTTCATACAACTGAGTGGCTTTGCTAAGTCATTTCAGAGGCCTGTTAAGAGTCAACTGGTTCTGGAGTCACATGTGAGACTAGGTAAAAATGCTATATTTCCTTCCCTAAAGAGGCACTAGTGAACCAGGTGGGTTTTTTACAACAATCATTTCATGGTTAAGTCCAGATTTTTATTGAATTCAAATTCCACCATCCGCCATGACGAGATTCGAACCCGGGTCCCCAGAGCATTACCCCGGCTCTCTGGGTTACCAGTGCCAGCACCTTCTCCCATTCCCTGGAGTTAATTCCCTCATTTGGATTAACATAGAATTCACTCCTCCAGCCCCTCCCAAAAAGGAGGGCAAAGGGAGATTAAGTGTCCTGCCCAGAAAATAAACCGCATAACATTTGACAACAAATATGCTTTGTGGAGAATTGAATAGTGCAGCAGACTGGAATTGCCCTGTTTATCCCCCAAGCGTCCCAACACTTCTCTGAAATACAACTCACGTTTTAAGTCATTTCACTTTCAAACAACTTCCGAAAAATGTGGGCTAAGCTGCTTTTCTGCTTCTTTTAAACACGTTCCCTGTCCAAACAGGCTCTGCAGCTCATTATAAGATAAGGACAGTGTAGTGAAAGGATTAATCAGCCCAGAGAGTACACAGTGTCCAATCGCTGTCTCTCAAAGCGAAGAAATGGAATGAGGGATTCGTTTGACTGTCTGATTCATGCTCATTGTAAAATTTTGACCTAAGTCCAAGGGCAGCACAAGTCTGTTCCTGGTGCCATGTCCTTCGCCAAGTGTTAAATAACATCATGAATGACATTTAGAATTGTCTGAACGTTAAGTAAATTTGGAGACAGGGTGAGTTCAAAGATGGGGATTTCTATACAAAATGCTACAGGCGCTGGGAATCCTCAACTGGGATAAGAAGCTGGGAGTCCCACAGCTGGGATAAGAAGCGGGGAATCCTCAGATGGGATAAGAAGCTGGGAATCCCTCAGCTGGGATAAGAAGCTGGGGAATCCTCAGATGGGATAAGAAGCTGGGAATCCCTCAGCTGATTTTGCCGGACCTGCAGGGAGAGAAACAGGGTTATCCTTTGAGGCCTGTGCCCTGTCAGCTGAGCCGGTGTAAAGTCATCGGCCTGAAACTTTGGGTTTGATTTTACCTACCCCCGTCAGGCCTGTTTTTGGTGTGTGGTGGGGGGTGGTGTTGGGTGGGGCGGGAGGCGGAGCCAGGGGCATGTAAAATAGGGCAGGTGCCCACCCTACCACCTCCCCAGCCACCCCCAGGACATGGTATATGGGCAAGCACCAAAACTGGCAGCCCCACCCGCCATGTTTAAATAATTCATCAAGGGCCAGTTGAGTTTGTTAATCGGCCGCGATAATAACCTGCCCATGCCTTGGTCTGGTGGGTATGGGCAGTCTGGCAGGGGAGGGCAGGCTTTTGTGTTTAACTTTTAAAGGGCGGGATAGAAAAGGGGGACTGTTTTCAGGGTGGGGGAACCCTTTGCACATCGAGGGCCAGTGGGTGGGACAGCCCACCTAAGACTGTACCCCACACCTTCCCCTTACTTTCTTCCCATCTAGCTGCCCTCTGGAACCAACCACCCCCACCCCCACCCCCTAGCACCCCCCTCCTGCCCAAGCTGACCGAACCACCCGCACCACCACCACCCCCCCCTCCCCCCAGCCTGCGCAGTACCCTGGCTGGCGTGGGAGCGAGTCGGCATGGGGGCAGGGGGCACTGGGGGGGTTCTCTAGGTTCGGTGTTTCGCAGCCTTGACCAGCATTTCAGACGGCTCCAAAAACACTTAAAGGGAGAACCAATTGAGGGTTGCAGCAAATTGGCAGAGCAAGATCCCACAAAGTAGCAACGGGATAACTGACCTGTTCACGGCCCCCCTTGGTGGAGGGTTGGTTGAGCTGTTGACCAGACGGTACCGGGTAAACTCTTTTCGAAGAACTCCCATGGGATCTTTTAGACCCAGCAGCAACGACTTGCATTTATATGGTGTCTTTAATAGTGCAAAATGTCCCGACGTGTCTCACAGGAATATCATTAAAATTTGACTCAAGGAGATATAACCTAAAGTTTATAAAGGGAGTTCTGCTTTAAGGGACGTCTGAGAAAGAGGATAGAGAGATGTAGGGTTATAGGGTGGAATTCTCTGCTCCGAGGTCTAAGTTTGATGGGCAGGCGCAGAAGCCGGTGTGATTCCCGCCGGACAGCGGGATGACTGAACTCGGCGCCATCTTGCACCCCATTAATTATTCATCCACGCCAAGCACCGTGAATCTCTTGGTGGGGGTCGGCGGGGGGGTTAAGGGGGAGCAGGAAGTTAACCCCCCCACCGCCCCCCCCGTTACCTCACGGGGTCGAATGTCCTGGCGCCATGTTTAAAGGACGCGCAGGCGGACAATCCGCAGCCCCCACTGGCTTAGCCATGCCTCCCGGGGGATTCCCTCCCAGGAAAAGGCGGGAGCCTGGTTTCCACCGGGTGGGGAGCAGGAGGCCCTCCCACCCTGACCACGGCAGCCTGGGAGGTGTCAGCGCACCCCACCCCCCACCCCCCACCGAGGGGCACTCAAAAAGAGCCGGCCTGCGAAAGGATGAGTGACCCGCCCAGGGCAAAGTGAACCATCTCCTCACTGCAAACTCACTCTCCCATAGTGGCATCAATCCAAGGGCTAGGATGCACAGGGATGTCAGGGGCATCAGTGGTGAATGTGTGCCGGCCACTTTAAGCTCTCCGTCTCGTAATAGTGCCTGGACTAACGGCTTTCTAACCACTTACCGGGGAGGGTTCGACAGTGACAATAGGCACGCGTACTCCCGAACTGCTCCTTCACCCAATGGTCTCACGCTCCATCGCTCTGTCTCTCCGCAGGACCAGTCAGCCCCATCGCAAGCGTGAGCGGGCCAAGACTGGAAGCGGAATATCAGAAACCCGTCCGCTCAGCGGCTATGAGGCTGAGGTTGCCGGCGAGAAGCTTGGCTGTGCACACGCGGCAGGTGAGATTGGACTCCCCCCAGGAACCCAGTGAGGATGCATCCAGCTCCAATCGGCTGGCAGTGTCTGTATCAGACTGCTTAGGCAATCACAAAACCTCCGCTCCGGGTTCCAGCAAGAAACAGGGGAGGAGAGCCCAAAGAGCACGCCGCCAGTCCCAGCCTCCAGCCCAGCTCTGAGGAGGAAGCCTGAGTGTCCTCAGAGCAAGCACCGTCATGGTGTTCACCTGCACCCTCCGCCAGCACAGCTACACGCGCCTCGGTGGGTCCTCGTTCTAGGAGTAGGCTCGGGTTCACAATCTGGTGATCACCTCACTGACTCGGGTTCACAGCTTGGCTGAGGCAGCAGCAGCCGAGGCTTCTGACCCTCGGAGAGCTCGGAGACCAGGGCCCCTGCTAGTCCGAATCAGACGGCAAGCCTCTGGAGCAGGCCCCGAGAGACCGCTTGCTGATGCAGAGACTGGCAGGGAACATCAGGCAGTGATGCCAGCGAGGCCGTCTGCAGACTGGACTGAAGGCTGGAGGTGTCCACCCACATTCTGTCCGCCGGCCTGGGCTCCGGCATGTGAGTGCTCAGAAAGGGTGGCATCCACCTTGGAGACCCAGTGAACGCACAGTGGCTAAGTTGAGCAGCTGAGGGCTATGAGGAGTTGGCATGAAAGAGGAGTTGAGGCCTGGGGCAGATCAGCCATGATCTTATTGAATGGCGGGGCAGGCTTGAGGGGCCGAATGGCCTACTCCTGCTCCTATTTCTTATGTTCTTGTACTCTTCCATGTGCCCACACCTGTACTCCATCGCTCTAGCCATGGGTGCAGTGCAGCAGTGCCTGGGTGAGAAGGGAACTGGGCACCTCAACCTCCCTCTGGATGCCCTTCTCCTCATGAAGTCAGGGAGGTGTCATCGGGCACCCGCAGGGAGGAGGAGTGCCAGCCAGGGACCCTGGGGGCATCAACCCAGGACACCCCAAGTCTACCCTGCCTCTCCACCTCCCCTCTGCCAGTGACCCCTTCGCCTCCAACAGGTTGAGGAGGGGAGCGTCTTCACCTGAGCAGGAGACCCTTAGCAGACTGGGGCCCTCTAGGCCTCAGATTACCAAACGACCCCCACCCAATAGTCATCTCAGTCAACAGGGTATAGCAGTCAGCAGTCTGCCTCCACCTCAGCTGTGGATGTCCGATCTGCCCCTCTGGATGTAGCAGCAGGCAAAGAAAGTTGAAGGAGTTTTGAATGGCATGGGTGTACTCTCATTGTACACAGTCTGCACATTTGTAAATATATTTTGAACTTAACCGTTTGCAAGTCTAATGGGTTCCATTTTTCTAATAGTTGCTTCAATGCCCTGTGGCCAGTTAAGGCTTCAGGACATTGGCCCCCATCAGAGTCCGATCAGGAACTTCTACTGATTTAGTTCTCCCGCATTATCGCCAGAGTGAGCAGTCTACAATCCTGCATGTACAAGATTAGGCACAGGCCATCAGTTGTCAGCCAATATCCCTGTCAGCCAATTCTCTCTGTTCACCATGCTGTGCCCCCAGCGAGGTTGTTCCTCGAGCTCGTTGCACCTCCTGCTGCGGTTGCACTGATGTTAGTTGTGTGTGGATGGCACGAAGGCTTGTGGGGACTTAAATCAGCTACGCACGTGCCAAGGTTGGTTGTGAATGCAGTTTCAGGGCTGAGAGACTGTATTCGACACAGTCTGCATAACAGTCAAAATCCAGAGGCCACCCTAACCTTCTGGAGCGAGATGTGGTTCAATCACCAAATGCCCCTCCTTGGTGATTTGTCAATCTCAGCGCCCGTGCAGCTAAATGAAGCAAGTGAGCACATGACGACTGCAAGAGGGGTTTGGGTGTAGGGTTTGAGAGGTGTGTGCGTGTGACTGCAGCCATTGCCGGCCCTCACATGGAGAGCTGTCTGACCTGCCCACCTCCTTGTCAAAGATTGTCAGAAGGCCGCAGGTAAAGGGTTAGCACTCAAGTCGAGTTGGAACTCATTGCTTGACAGGGCTTTTAATGGCTCAGGAGACAGAGCCCACAATGACCCTGTGTGCTGGACAGTCTCAACAATGGTGATGCTATCAACGTGATACATAGCCAGCTCTGTCAGGTCTCTACAGGACCCATCCAGGAATCATTTCCACCTTGGCTGGTGTGTCCAAAATGATGACTCACAGTCTCACACTAATGCTAGGGCCATCTAGGAAAGAGACTTCTAGGGGTCTCAACGATTGCAGGGTCCCAGGTGGACGCACCTCAGCACCCCATAGTCTAAGTGAAAGCTTGAAAACTCACTGTATGATAACGATGTCAATGGTTCTGAGTTTATGATGTGTGAGTGGCGATCGGGGTCAGGGGTTGGGTGGCAGGAGCACAATCTGCCTCATCAGTCTGCGCCAAGGAGCAATGTTGAGGGGGCATTTGGTGCTCGCTTGCTGCTGGCCCATCCAGCCGGATATGCCTGACAGAGTGATCTGTCTGGCTGGCCCCCCTCTGGGAGGGGGTGACAGGAGTGCATCCCCTGGCGAAATATGAGGCCCAGCCACTCATAAGCAGCCCATGTACAGGGGCTTGTTAAAGTTGCCTAGAAGGGATTGTCATTCAGGTTCTCCAGCGGCCATTTAACCTTTGTTTAGCGTATTCAAATGATCAGAGCAGACGAAGAGTACTGAACTTTCGTTAAGCTCGAAGAAAACATGGAACTTTTGAGAGCGATAACGTCCGTCAGCAGAAAGGTGCTGGGCCTTCGAGGCAGCTAAAGCAACAAAACCAAACAGCTGTGAAAAATGTGTCGGCACCTTGCTCCTCCTGGAATCTGGTAGCTATCAGATTGCCATGGGCATGTCTGCCACTTTGTACCCCGACTGTGGCCTCTTCATGTGGCTGGTCGACATCCTGGTCCTCGTCAGCTCCATCCCCTTCAATGCCATTCTCCTCGGAGGAGGAGGAGCCATTTTGCTCCTCCATATCGCCCTCAGGCAAGGCATCCCCCTCTGCAGTGCTAGGTTGTGCATGGCACAGCGGACAATTATCACCCGGGAAACTCTCAGTGGTGTGTATTGCAAAGCCCCACCAGAGAAGTCCAAACATTTCGAGAAGGCCGTCTGTCTGTCACTGACCTGGTGGAGGCCTCTGCAGCTCTCTGTGGACTGTGAACAGGCGCCATCAGCTACATCTTCTGGGCGTATAAAACAAAAACAGAAATACCTGGAAAAACTCAGCAGGTCTGGCAGCATCGGCGGAGAAGAGCAAAGTTGACGTTTCGAGTCCTCATGACCCTTCTGCTGCCGGACCTGTTTTTGTTTTGGATTTCCAGCATCCGCAGTTTTTTGTTTTTATTCTTCTGGGAGTATCCCTTGTCCCCAGGGAACCAGCCCGGCAATCGCTGAGATCCCCCGCAGGCCTGTGGCACCTGTCAGTGGTTCAGCGGTTGTGAGAGTTCCCTGGGTACTGAGCGCACACGTGCCGAATTTACCTTCTGTGATCACAAATTAGCTGGACATTCAAAGAGCGAAATCCTTTCTTATTGATGAATCTCACAGGCTGCTGCCAGCGAGCTCTCAAGGCCACATGTGTGCAATAACTCAGATATCACTATAAATCCCACAGCTCTGGCAGCCTGGCATCCAAGCGGAACTAGTCAACTCTCGTGAATAGGGCATCTTGTCACGTACCCGATGTAGTTGTGTGCTGCTGATTGGGAGATGCCGCTCAGGTCCCTAGTGGCAAAAAGGTTGAGTGCAGCAGTGACCTACAATGCCGCTGGCATGGGATACCCTCCAAGTCCTTGCGGCCACAGTTCATCCCTGAGAAACTGGCAAATGTGAGCTACCACATCCCTGGGCAAGTGGAGGCACGTGGAGGCATTATCTTTCTCTCATTTCCATAAATGAGCAGGGCCTGTGATACATCAACAGTCAGGCCAGTGGTCATCATTGCACTTGCCCCTCTATGACAGCACGGCTCATCCCGGCCCAGTGCCAGTCTAGGGCAGAGCCTTCTCCTCAATGTATGAGAAGCAGAACCAAAGCAACTCTTTGTATCTGTGAACGAATCAAACTGCTACATTTATTGAGCATATCCTTAATGGGTTCCCCTCCATCTCCAATCCGGCAGGTCAGTCGTAAACCCTTGTCCTGGTCTCCAGGACTAGACATGTCGTCCCCAGCCCACCCTTTCCAGTTGAAGGCCAGGCTGCAGGGCTACAGATGGGTGACCCTCCTCTTCACACATGACTGCAGTTTGATGACACTGTGCGTTGACCCAGACGATGACAGCCATGTGCGAGAATCCTCCATCAGTCCGTGACCATTGACACTCTGTAGAGAGAACCTAGCTTTGGCTTTGATGAAAAGCCTTCCTGCATTATTCCTTGGCGGCCATGACCATTTGGCAGGTAGTTTGGAGGTTCAGAGTGTGCATCTAGCTACTGCCCAGCATACCCCATAGTTGAATTCAGAGCAAGGACAGAGACACATGACAGACGTGAAAGCTGTGTAGAAATTTAGACTGAAACTTAAAGTTTGTGTGAAGGTTTAGCACCTTTCTCTGCACCCTAGCCTGTTGGAATTTGAATCAGCCACCATTCCTGCCCGTTGTGCTGTGTCAAACTGGAGGTTAGCATCAGTCCTGGAAGCAAACACAGATCTTTCAGAACAAACACATCCTTTATTAATGGCAACATCCCAATAACTTGACATCTGTTTATTTTGTCTCTTTTCCATTTAAAAAATGTTGGTTTCTTTCTCGTGCTCAGCAAGTAAGGAAATGGGAGACTCTGCACTTCAATGTTAACCTTGATAGAGGCATTCGAAATCAAGAAGGGATTTGAGAGGGTGAATGAGGAGAAACTATTTCCACTGGCAGAATGGGATTGATACTAGATTCTCGGGAGTAGATCTGCTCCCTGCTGTTGATGAAGGACAAGGGATGGGAATTAGTATTGCAAAATTTGGGGAGGGTTTCAGAAGAGATGGAACTTCATCTTAAGCAGTTACTTTGTTCCTTCGCAAACACGACCATCTGTTATGTGGAAAGACTCGGGAATTTTGCAACCCCTCGCGCCAGCCGGATCTTCCAGTGCCGCCAATTTGAGCGGAGATTTCCCTGACTCAAAATGACTGGAAAATTCCGGCCCAGGGAAGCTGGGATTGTTCTCCTGAGGGGACAGAAAGTCAAGGGAAAATTCAAAAGAGGTGTCCAAAATTATGAAGATTTATAAGGAGAAACGGTTTCCATTGGCAGAAGGGGGAGGAACCAGAGAAGACAGGTTTAAGGTCATTGGCAAAAGAACCAAGAGGGAAATGAGGGAAGAAATAATTGTGCTGCAAGTTATCATTTAAAAGGTGCTGTCTGAACGGGCCAAGAAGCGGATTTAATAGTAACTTTCAAAAGGGAATTGAGTAAATATTTGAAGAGGAAAGATTTGCGTACATATGGAAAAGGAGCTGGGTTAGAGGACTAACTAAATGGTTCAAAGAGCTGGCAAAGGCATAATTGGCCTATTGATCTCTCTCACTGCTATAAATGTGATGATTCAGTCACCCCCAACACCACCTCCCACCCCCAACACCACCTCCCACCCCTAACACCACCTCCCACCCCCCAACAACACCCATCACAACCCCACCCCCAACACTAACACTCACCCCCTACCCACACCACCTACCACCCCAACACCACCTCCCACCCCCAACACCACCCCCAACACCACCTCCCACCCCCAACACCACCTCCAACACCACCCATCACACCCCTACCCCAACACTAACACTCACCCCCTACCCACACCACCTCCCACCCCAACATCACCCACCACCCTCCAACCACCAACACCAAACCTCAGACCCCCACCATCACTACTCACACCCCCACCCACACTATCACCCATCACCCACCCACAACACCACCCACCCTCCCACCCCAACACCACCCACCAAAACCCAACCCAACACCAAAACTCACCCCCCTACCCACACCTCCTCCCACCCCTAACACCATCCCCCATCCACAACACCACCCACCCTCACAGCCCAACACCACCCACCACACCCCCACCCCAACACCAAAACTCACCCCCTACCCACACCACCTCCGACCCCTAACATCACCTCCCACCCCCAATATCACCCATCAGCCCCCCAACCCCAACACCACCCACCAGACCCCCATCCCCAACTCTAACACTCACCCCCCTACCCACACCACCTCCTGCCCACAAAACCAAAACTCACCCCCTCACCCACACCACCACTCACACTCCCACCCACTCCACCACCCACACCATCATCACCACCCACCTCCCCACCACCAACACCACCCACTCCCCCACCCACAACAGCACAACAGTCCCACCACCCACACCACCACCCACCCCCTCAATCCCAAAACCACCCACCAAAACCTCCCCCACCAACCCCCACCCGCACTGTCAATGTCAAACCCTCCCGGGTCAGCAATAGGTTGTAGAGTGAAGTGTACTGCAAACGCAGCATGCAAGGTATATCTCCTACCATCGCACCCCAGTTTAACCTCAGACAAGTTTCACATACTCCATCACTTTCCCCATTCTTCACACTGACTAATGTGTCCTGTTTATTAAAAGATCAATGAATCGCAGGGAAATCAGTCAATCTGTGCAATCAGCTCACCGATCACCTCTTCAATTCCATTTCGCACTTTCCCTTTGGCCAGCAGTTCCAACCTCACCCCCCCAAGATCCTTCCTGAGGGGGGATATCACACATCTGATGTTTTGTACAGTCTGGGTTAGACCTGACTGTTGAACTGTAAGTCCCAGTTTAAACCCTGATTAAAAGCTGTAGGTGCAAGGGGTCATTTGGAACTTTCAAGACAGAGATGGATAGACATTTGTTTGGAAAGAGTTAGTGGAGCAGATGGAACTAAGCTAGTTATATAGAGTTGAAGTGTAGGTCATTTGCGAGCTGATTGAATGAACAGAGTTGAAGGGGTGAATGACCTCCAATTCTTATATTCCTATGGAGTGAGGTGAGTAATGATGTCTAAATGATTTTTGTGGCTACGATCTAAAGAACAGATGGTAGGACTCAGACTACAGCCAATTCAGAAGCAATGTAGTGTAGGTTCACAGGATCGCAGACTGATACAGCACAGAAGGAGGCCATTCGTCCCATCATGCCTGTGTTAGCTTTTGTTAGCACGATTAGTCACACACCGGCTTTCTCCCCACTGCACTGTATATTTTGGTCCCAGCAGTCTGTCATCAGAGTATAATCATTTTCATAATATTTTTCTGGTTTATTGTAAAGTAGGTTTATGGGGGTTGTGTTGTTCTGTCTGTCTGTGTGATTTAATTATGCTTTGTAGCCAAGCAGACTACAAGTTGAAGTTATCAAAAGAAGTAAGGTATAGAAGTGTCTTTAATATGCTAATGAGTAAACATGGTTGGGGGTTTAGCATATAAGGTGTGAAGGTAGTTTGCATTTTTAGATAAGATGAAGGGAGGTTTGAACTTCAAAGAGGTTAATGAGTATACAGTGACAACATGAAAGTTTTTATGTTATGAGGGAGGCAAAGTTTCAAAGACTTATTAAACAATAAAATTTACTTATTAAAAGCAGAGAAACATAAAGAAAGGGGAATGAGGCTATGTGTCAGAGGAAAGCATCGTAAGATCTAACAGAAGGGTATAAAGCCTTCGGTTGTTGTGCATTAAGCCTGCTGTCTACAGAAAACAAAGCTGGAGAAAGCCACTTTGAATTCCATTGCCCAGGATATTGTGTTAATTTGCTGGATCTGTTTAAAATCTAAAATCTAATATCCGTTTTTGGACTGTTGCCTTAAAGGGGGTGTAACTGGGAGCGAGGTTAATTATGGGTTTTAGGAGTTCTTATAGTAGGAAGTTGTAGACCTATGTATTTGCTTGAAATCTTTTCTATTGTTAATAAATATTTTAATTTCATTTTTTTAATCTCTAAAGTCTCAGTGGACTTATTACTACTGAATTCAATGCACACATCTTGAAATAAATACAAATTGCAAGATCGTTATGATAACGGGATCAAGTTTCCCTCGTGGATTCAATCCGCCTGGCACACATCATCTGCTGTGTCATAACACAAGCATTTATTTAAGTTTCTTTGAAACTACTGCCACTCATCTGCCAGGCAGCGGATTCCAGATCACAACAACTCACTGCGCAGATGACTGTTTCCTCATGTTCCTTCATAAAAGAATCGCTGCTTTTGCCAGTAAAACTCACTCACTAATGCCATGGAACAACCCCGCTCCTGTGAATTGGACATTGAAGATCATACCACTGAATCGGGAGACAGATGCCCTGGATCTGTAGAAGGCATGACCTTGAAGTTCTGGAAACATGGACTGAAAATCCTCAGTGATGTAAATGCAGTCACACAGGGTACAAAAAGATTTTTCTTATCTCACAGCGAACAAAGATTCTAGAGCTGACAGCTCCATCCTAATTTATTGCTCCAAGGTGAATGAGCCTAGGACACAGCCACATAGTTTCTGGCTCTGAGACTTTCCTCAAATTGACAGATTAGTGTGAACTCACCTTGTCTTGATTCAACCATCAGTTTGAGCCAACAGCTTCATCCTCAGAGCAGATAGCAGATCACGGTGCCAACCGGCCTTTACAACCTGAGCTCCTGAACTCAAAAGGCAGAGCGAGAGAGCAATAACTTGTGTTTCTGCATGACCTTTCACAACCCCAACGCTCCCAATCATGGCAGCCAGTTTGCACACAGCAAGGCCCCACAAACAAGGAGATAATGACCAGTCCATCTAAAGAAAGTCAGGTCAACCTCCTCATGACACGGTGTCACCTGGTGGGTGAGCTGGGCTGAGGGGACTCAGTCACAGCTTCGAATAATGACCAGGAATATTAAACTGGGACAGCATATTGATGGAAATAGTGTCATGGAATGAAACAGGAAGCAAGCCTGTCAGTTGCAGGAAAACTGCACGCTCCACAATTGTCTGGAACTTTTGAGGAGGGAAGGTTCGCAATGGGTTGTGGTAACTTCAATGGGAGGCTGACTGACAAACAGTTCACACTGCCGTTCGATGTCTCCCACCAATCTCATTGCGTGTGAGGCATGTTGAAATATCGCTGTGAGATATCAGGTGGTGCTTTCATTGTTTAACGTTGTTGATCGATCTTCCTTTTCCACTCTCCTTCCTCTGCCAGCTGTTGCCACGGGTACAGAGAACGGCTGCTGGCACCTGCACCAACCTCCTCCGAGTATCAACCCGAGCACTGAGAGGTCTTCCCGAGCCTAGACTCTCTGTCAGCTCCACAGGTGGGCACTTCCTGGTGGGCGTTATGGGATAGCCAGACAAGTCGCTGCATTTTCTTCCTCTGGCAAGAGCCACTGCAGTGATGTGAACCAGCAAGTTAAACTGAGGGAGTGCTGCACTGCCAGAGGTGCAGTCTTTCAGATGAGATGTCAAACCAAGGGCCTGTCTGCCCTCTCAGGTGGACAGAAAAGACTCCGTGTCACTATTTCAAAGAAGAGCAGGGGAGTTCTCCCAGGTGCCCTGGACAATATTTACCTCTTAGCAAGTGCCACTTAAAATAGGGTCATTTGGTCACTATCATATTGCTGTTTATGGGAGCTTGCTGTGCATGAGTTGGCTGCTTTGTTTCCTACAGTGCACCAGTGACTGCACTTCAAAAGCACTTCATCAGGTGTAGAGTGCTTTGTGATGTCCAGATGTTGTGGAAGGTGCTATGTAAATGCAATTTTTAAGTGTTGGACACAGCTGAAAGTTATGAATCTTAAAGTTTTCACCAAGCTCCAGTTGACTTCTCCCTCCCCGTACAGATTGCAATAGTTTATACAGAACAGCATTGACGCCACTAAAAACCGACAGTGCTATTGGATTGTTGGAGATGTTTACACATGATTTCGCTCCGCCCCAAATAAGAGAATTATTGTTTTGAGCTCAAGGGTTCAGCAAAGGGCTGACTGTAATCCAACAAACCACCCATGGAGAGATCACTCTGACGTGGCATATCCAGTGCTGAGACTATGGTCTTCCTGGCTAGATGTGAAGGCTTTTGTCTCTGGCGCTAGGCAGGGTGGTAAAAGGACAGCTACACTGAAACACCATGCGTAAAGCTTTATTGAAGGATAAGGGCAACGATAGGAACAAATGGGTTAAGCGCTAAATGCTGGAAATGTAGAGCAGGTCAAGCAACATCTGAGAGAGGTCTGGTAACCAGTCTGGGGGCATCTCCACTGGAACCTGCAACTGCCTGGAGAAGGCAACACTGTTCCCTTTTTAGCCAAGCCAAAACAAACGCTGACAGAATGAGATGTCGAGGCAAAAAGTTCAAATGACCTCAATCTTTTTCACAAACCTGCAGCTGATAGGATTAACTATTTGTTATGGGATTTTAATAGGTGTAAAGTACTTCTTGTTACACAAAGGTCATAGCACAAGGCCATGTGAAAAAAGCATAAGGATGTTAAGAGCCGAGCTAATTAAAGATTGTAAAAGGACGGGGAACATTATGGAATGTGCTTCTTTCACTTTCCCAGAACATGGGATTTACCAGCAAGGCCAGGGTTCTGTGCCCATCCTGTAGAGACCTGAATTCAAGAGTTTGTGTTGTGTCATATGAAATAGGAGCAGAAGTAGGCCCATTGAGTCCTCTCCCCCATTCAATAAGATCATGGTTGATCGGTTTGTGTTTCGAGTCTACATTCCCATCTACCCCCTGAAAACTTCTGTAAGAACTAGTGGAATTGTTGGATTTTCATCCCGAAATGCATAGAATTTTCCTGAAACAAATAACGCCAGCTCTCTTTGCCCCATCTCTCTCACCATCAGAAAACCAGCTCTCTTTACGCCATCTCTCTCACCACCAGAAACCCAGCTCTCTTTACCCCGTCTCTCTCAGCACCAGAAACCCAGCTCTCTTTACGCCATCTCTCTTACCACCAGAAACCCAGCTCTCTTTATCCCGTCTCTCTCAGCACCAGAAACCCAGCTCTCTTTGCCCCATCTCTCTCACCATCAGAAACCGAGCTCTCTTTACGCCATCTCTCTCACCACCAGAAACCCAGCTCTCTTTACCCCGTCTCTCTCAGCACCAGAAACCCAGCTCTCTTTACACCATCTCTCTCACCACTAGAAACCCAGCTCTCTTTACCCCATCTCTCTCACCACCAGAAACCCAGCTCTCTTTACCCCATTGCTCTCACCATCAGAAACCCAGCTCTCTTTACCCCATCTCTCTCACCACCAGAAACCCAGCTCTCTTTACCCCATCTCTCTCACCACCAGAAACCCAGCTCTCTTTACCCCATCTCTCTCACCACCAGAAACCCAGCTCTCTTTACCCCATCTCTCTCACCACCAGAAACCCATCTCTCTTTACCCCATCTCTCTCACCACCAGAAACCCAGCTCTCTTTACACCATCTCTCTCACCACCAGTTCTGCATCGAGATGTTGCGAAGTAAGAATTCAATTCATCCATTGCCTCATTCTTCATCCTGCGAGAAACCTTCAGGGGTCTAGTGAGCTCACACATTTATTGAATTATGATTGATTAACAATTATTGAAATTTCCCAAGAGCAAATAATGACTACACTTCAAAAATATTTCACTGGATGTGAGCATTTTGGGACATCCTGAGATCATGAAAGGCGCCACAAATGTTGTTTACTGACTTCCTTCCTCTTTCTTTCCGTCCATTCCGCCCCTTGACTCTTCTTTCTCACTACACGCCTTCCCTCTTCCTTCCCATTCACTTTCCCAGTCAGCGCTACTCCAGATGTTAGCCACACCTTTTGGGTTTTGTCAAGTTTTGTTTATATTAGCATGGATAGAGGATTGGCTAACTAATAGAAGACAGAGAGCTAGGATAAGGGGGGCATTTTCAGGATGGCAACCTGTGGAGTGGAGTGCGACAGGGTTCAGTGCTGGGGCCACAATTATTTACGATATACCTTAATGACTTAGGAGAATGAATGTACTATCGCAAAGTTTGAGGATGGCACAAAAATAGGTGGGAAGGCAAGTGGTGGGGATGACACAAAGAGTCTACAGAGGGATATAGACAGGTTAAGTGAGTGGGCACAAACTTGGCAGATGGAATATAATGTGGGAAAATGTGAGGTTATGCACTTTGGCAGGAAGAATAGGGCAGTTGAATATTATTTAAGTGGAGAAAGACTGCAGAAAGCTGCAGTACAGAGGGATTTTGGGGTCCTCAAGCATGAATCCCGAAAAGCTAACCTACAAGTTCAGCAGATAATAGGGAAGGCAAGTGGAATGTTGACCTTTATTTCAAAGGGAATGGAGTATAAAGATAGGGAAGTTTTGCTAAAACTATACAAGGCACTAGTTAGACCACACCTAGAATACTGTGAAAAGCTTTGGTCCCCTTATCTAAGGAAAGATATACTGGAATTGGAGGCAGTCCAGAGACGGTTCACTAGGTTGATCCGGGGTGTGTTCTTATGAGGTGAGGTTGAGTAGGTTGGCCCTGTATTCATTGGAGTTTAGAAGAATGAGAGGCGACTTTATTGAAACATATAAGATTCTTAGGGGGCTTAACAGGGTAGATGCTGAGAGGTTGTTTCCCCTTGTGGGAGAGTCTAGGACCAGAGGGCATAATCTCAGAGTAAGGGATTGCACATATGAGATAGAGATGAGGAAAGATTTCTTCTGTCAGAGGGTAGTGAATCTGTGGAATTTTATATCAGAGGGCTAAGGGGGTTTATTACATCTACTCAAGACTGAGATAGATAGATTTTTAATCAGTAAGGGAGTCAAGGTTTATGGAGGCAAGACAGGAAAGTGGAGTTGGGGATTATTTGCTCAGACATGATCTCATTGAATACCGAAGCAAACTCGATGGGCCGAATGGCCTACTTCTGCTCCTCTGTCTTATGGTCTCATGGAAAATGGTAGACTGTGGTTTGCAGCTCCACAAAGCAATATTACAAATTCCAGCAGCTTGGGGTGGGGGAGGAGGGGTGTCATGTGATATGACTCCCGCTTCTCCTCTTGGGTTTGCACAAAAGATGTATATTCCTTTGTCTGGATCCTTGTGATGGATAATGTTTCAACCATTAATAATTTCAAGAGAAGTTTCAGGGGTCCTTTGTCCTCACAGACTGGTCATCTCCGTTGGCTGGTCTTGGCCTTAGAAATGTAAGTGGCTTTGGTACAATTTCCTTGGATTTGATCTCTGCAGTCACAGGAGTCATTTGCACCTCTGAAAGATAACAAGGTGGCAGCTGTTCTGAAGGCCAGGAAGTTCCTTGTGTTTGAGTCACAGCCAGTCATGGCTTCAGTCATTTTAAAGCCTTTGTCCAGATATAATCTTTTTTTATAAATTAGCCAGGATGATATATAATATATATACATACAATATATAATAGATATATATTATACTATATATATGATGACTGGTTTTACTCACAGTGCTGTAGGCAGGGCCTGTCCAAGTTTTACCCAGGGTCAGCGGCAAACTCGCAAACATGTGAGGATGGAGCCAGATTGAGGGATTTCACAGCATCAAAACCGCAAAAGCCAAGCTGCTTTAGGCTGTGTCATTGTTTCTCAGGCGTAGCGTCCAAAATTCTCACGGTCATCGGGGGACTTGTGACTGCCTTAGAATTCCTTCAAACTCGACGATTAACACTTGGAGTTCCTTCAAATGAGGCTTTGAACCAGACGCACGGCAGATTAAATACAACAAAAGCTTTTCAACTGCAGGTGCCTAAAAGCTTAAAGTTCAACACAACCCTTTTCCCTTCACTCGGTGAGAGAATTAGAAACCTAATATTCCCCCTCCTGAGGGATAAAATGGACAGAATTCCTCATAGTTCCAGCAATGGAAATTGAGTGATCAGCTTTGCACCTCTTATATTGAAATAGAACCACAGAAACTAGGAGCAGGATTAGGCCATTCGGCCCTTCGAGCCTGCTCCGCTATTCGTTATGATCGTGGCTGATCATCCAACTCAACAGCCTGCTCCCGCTTTCTCCCCATATCCTTTGATCCCTTTCGCCCCAACTTTGGTCTCAACTACTTTATGTGGTAGCGAATTCCACAGACTCACCACTCTCTGGGTGAAGAAATTTCTCCTCATCTCCGTCCTAAATGGTCTACCCCATATCCTCAGACTGTGACCCCCAGTTTTGGACTTCCCCAACATCGGGAACATCCTTCCTGCATTTGCACTGTCTAGTTCTGTTAGAATTTTATAGGTTTCTCTGAGATCCCACCCCCCCCTCATTCTTCTGAACTCCAGCGAATATAATTGTGATCGACTCAATCTCTCCTCATATGTCAGCCCCACCATCCCAGGAATCAGCCTGGTAAACCTTCGCTGCACTCCCTCTATAGCAAGAACATCCTTCCTCAGATAAGGAGACCAAAACTGCGCACAATATTCCAGGTGTGGTCTCACCAAGGCCGTGTACAATTGCAGCAAGACATCCCTGCTCCTGTACTCGAATCCTCTCCCTATGAAGGCCAACATACCAAGTGTGATTGGATTGTTGCTAATAATGAAGAACAGTCAATCATCACTTCAATAATGATCATTACCATTCTCAACAGACTATTGAAAAACATAACTCGTGTAGGAGCCAAAGTTATGTCCCAGAGCTAAGACCTCGCTCTATTAGGTTTCTAATTCTCTCACCGAGTGAAGGGAAAAGGGTTGTGTTGAACTTTAAGCTTTTAGGCACCTGCAATTGAAAAGCTTTTGTTGTATTTAATCTGCCATGCGTCTGGTTCAAAGCCTCATTTGAAGGAACTCCAAGTGTTAATCGTCGAGTTTGAAGGAATTCTAAGGCAGTCACAAGTCCCCCGATGACCGTGAGAATTTTGGACGCTACGCCTGAGAAACAATGACACAGCCTAAAGCAGCTTGGCTTTTGCGGTTTTGATGCTGTGAAATCCCTCAATCTGGCTTCATCCTCACATGTTTGCGAGTTTGCCGCTGACCCTGGGTAAAACTTGGACAGGCCCTGCCTACAGCACTGTGAGTAAAACCACATCAATCAAAATAAAGCTGTTTCACTGAAATACAGGAGTTGAAGTGCTCGAGAACGAGAGCAAGAACATGCTTTTCTGTAGCAATTTTCATGACCATGGAATGGCTCAAAGCACCCTACAGCCAAAGAGGAACTGTGAAACGCCGTCACTTTCCCAATGCAGGAAATGCAGCAGCCGATTTGCGCACAGCAAGATCCCACCAATAGCAGCGTATTAATGATGCTGGTCGAGGGCTTAATTCTGGCCAGGACACTGGGGGTAACACCCCCCCCCCCCCCACCCCTCCCTGCTCTTCTTTAAAATAGTGCCATGGGATCTTTCACAGCCACCTTTCAGGAGGAGCCTGACGTTAGTGAGCAGTCTTTTCCAAACTCGGTCAGCACTGAGAGCTTTTCCTGTTGTTTCCCTCAGCGCTACACCAGGAGTGCCGACAGAGGTTGTGCTTTCATGACCACGCATCCAAGATCCTCTACCTCAAGGTAAAAGTGCTGCTCAGTGTGCCGGAGCAAACAAAACTAATCTTAACCTTCGACTAACGTAAGAGAAACAAAAGATAATTCTTTGTTTATAATTAGCTACATGACTACACTTCAAAAAGTGCTTCATTAGCTGAGAAACACTTTGCGCCAGCTTATAGTTGTTGAAATTGTGCTAATTTGTAAAAATAACAACATTGTCTAAACAGAGAGATTCAGTCAGATAATTGTCTATCTAAAAGCAAAATGCCGTGGATGCTGGTAATCTGAAATAAAAACAGAAAATACCAGCATGGCAGCATCTGTGGAAAGAGAAAAACAGAGGCCAGAAATTCACCTTGGCCTGCTGCATTGTTCCAGTGAAGCTCAACGCAAACTGGAGGAACAGCACCTCATCTTCCGACTAGGCACTTTACAGCCTTCCGGACTGAATATTGAGTTCAACAATTTTAGATCATGAACTCTCTCCTCCATCCCCAACCCCTTTCTGTTTCTTCCCCCTCCTTTGTGTTTTTTTCCAATAAATTATGTAGATTTTTCTTTTCCCACCTATTTCCATTATTTTTAAATGTATTTCCACCCATTGTTTATCTCTACCTTTTATGCCCTTTTAGTATAATTTCATCCCACCCCCACTAGATCTATCTGGTCTAGTCCTTGTCTGTCCTGCTTTCTACTCTTAATTAGCACATTCCTTTAGATAATATCACCACCTTCAACACCTTTTTGTTCTTTTGTCTGTGACATCTTTTGGTTATCTCCACCTGCTTGTCCCAACAACCCGCCCCACCTTAAACCAGCTTATATTTCACCCCTTTCCTATTTTTACTTAGTTCTGTTGAAGGGTCATGAGGACTCGATACGTCAACTGTGCTCTTCTCCGCCAATGCTGCCAGACCTGCTGAGTTTTTCCACGTATTTCTGTTTCTGCTTTTGTTCCGGAAATTCCCAGCCCCTCACGCTGGCAGGATATGCCAGTTCCCACCGATGCGAGCGGAGATTTCAGTGGCTCTCCAGCCCTGGGAGAACTCACTGAGGCTGGGAAAGTTCCGGCCACAGAGTTAATGATTCAGTCCAGCGGTGTTTCACCACAAGGAACGGCTGGAGAGAGGTACTTTCGTCTCTTTTAATAAGCCTCTGGGGCTCAGCAGACAGCAAACAGCACCGAGGATCAAGTAATTGGTGACTGGGGTAAAACGAAAGGCAAAACAAAAAAAAAAACTGCAGATGCTGCGAAGCCTGAAAATAAAAACAGAAAGCGGCAGAAAAAGGTCAGCAGGTGTGTCAGCGTCTGTGGAGAGGGAAACAGAGTGAACGGCCGGAACGTTCCGGCCCCATCGAGGCTGTAAAATGCGGCTAGCCGTTCTAAACTTCATTGACTTCAGCGGGACCGGAAAATCCCACCGTCGTAAAATTCCACCTGACGTTTGCAGTCAGACTTGAAGAAGAGTCGATTGGGACCCGATGTTAACTCCGATTCTCTCTCCACAGATGCTGTCAGGCCAACTGAGCTTTACCAGTGCTCTCGGTTTTTATTTATAATTAGTAATTGGAACCAACTCTCAATTGCGACTAGACAGTTCCGGTCTAACTCTTCAGGTGGGCTACCAATTAGTCCCATATCCCGCCGTTCTATTCCCATAGTCCCTGCGAGCTTTTCAAAAATGGAACTATAGAATGGTACAGAATAGAAGGAGACCATTCAGCCCATCAAGCCTGTGCTGGCTCTTTGGTAGAGCTATTCAATTAGACACTCTCAGAGCCTTGCAATCTTGCCCCTTCCTAGTGTTTATCCAATTCTCTTTTGACCTTCACTATTGAATCTGCCTGCATTGCCCTATCAAGCAGCACATTCCAGATCTTAATAACTCGCTGTGTAAAAAAAAAAAATTCTCCTTACCTCGGGATGTTTTGCCAATTACCTTAAATTTATGTCCTCTACTTCCTAACCCTCCTGCCAGTGGAAACAGTTTCTCCTTATTTACTCTATCAGGATCCTTCGGTTTAATTCCAGAACTAGGAGGCACTGCTTTAAAATTAAGGGTCGCCCTTTTAGGACAGAGATGAGGAGAAGTTTTTTCTCTCCGAGGGTTGTGCAACTTTGGAACTCTCTGCCTCAGAAGGCAATGGAGGCGGAGACACTGAATATTTTTAAGGCAGAGGTAGATAGATTCTTGTTAGGCAAGGGGATCAAAGGTTATCGGGGGTAGGTGGGAATGTGGAATTCAGAACACAAACAGATCGGCCATGATCTTATTGAATGGTGGAGCAGGCTCAAGGGGCCGAATGGCCTACTCCTGCTCCTATTTTGTATGTTTGTAATTTGGGACACCTCTATTAAATTCCCTGTTAACCTGCTCAGCTCTAAGGACTCAGAAGTCATTGCCTACAAGGGTGGCAAAAGCAGAGCAATCAATGGTTTCAAAGAGAAATTCGATGGTCATTTAAAGGAAATAAACTTGCAGGGCTACGGGGATGGAACAAAAGAGTGGGGCTGACTGGATTGCTCTACAGAGAGCTGACATGGAATCAATGGGCCAAATGGCCTCCTTCTGTGCCCTAAATGACTATGAAAAGAACAATCCCAGTTTCTCCACATGACTGACATCCCTCATCCCTGGTACCATTCTAGTAAATCTCCTCTGCACTTTCCAAGGCCTTGACATCCTTCCTGAAGTGTGGAGTCCAGATTTGGCCGCAACAGTCAAACTGAGACGGAAGCTGAGTTCATAATGTGGCCAAACAGGTTGATTATCAGCCTGTAAACCTTTCCAATTCGCCTGATGGCAGGCGGTAAGAGTGAGAGAGTTTCCTGCTCAGCCAGACTGTGGAAGACAATGGCAAACCACTGCAGTACTTTACCCAGCAGAATCATGGACCAATCCAATGGACGTTCATGGTCGCCAACACCCTCATAGGACATGGAACCTGGAGGAGGAGGAGTCAAACAGAGACTTATCCAGTAATTATAAAGGTTTAATTTACCTTCCTTGGCTTTGTACTCTGCTTCTATAAATTAAATCAAGAATCCGGCGTGCTTTCCTTCTTTTAAAAAAAAAACAACCTTATCAACTTGTCCTGCCACCTTCAAATATTTGTGTGTCTGAATCGCCATGTCTCTATGATCCTGCAGTCTATTAAAAATAGGACCAACTAGTTAACACTGCCTCTCTCTCCGCATTCTTCCAAAGTGCATCAATTCACACTCCATGTTAAATTTCATATGTTTCTCTGAGTTTGGAAAGGCTGGGGATATTTGTAAAGATTTGGGTGATGTAAGCACCAAAGAACAGCACAATGGTGCCATATACCTAACAGCCTCCTCAGACTAAATTGACTGTAAACTCATAGCTTAGAATCGTGTCCAAAATAAACTGAAAAAGTCATTGCCCTTTGAACAATATAAATATTTGGAAAAAGACTGATTCTGCCTCGGGTCTATTGATTCCAAAAGACCTTTTCCTTTGAGCTATAACTGCAGATTCTTCCCTATTAAACATATCCCTGATTTTAATTGTCTAGCGATAACGTAAAAAACAAGATTAAATCTTCTATTATCAGCCATTACTCCAATTGGAAGAAAGACACTTCTAACCAAAGAAAGTGAAAGCCCATCATCACAATCACAGAATCACAAGCATGCGTACAATGCAGCCAAGACACTCGGTGTTATGACCAATGCAGTTTGGTAAAGGCTGAGTTACTTTTTAAAAATCCCAGTGGGAAATTTTAAATAACTGTCATGACCTATATTTTTAAGTGGTATGTTTGAGATGCAGCTCTAAATTCAGGAATAAGACCACCAGTTCTCAAGAGGTTTTATATTAAGCTAAATTAAACATTTTGTTAATTTACACAAGTTAAATATATACACATGGCTACAAATGACTATGATCATAACTTTTAACAAATTCCCAAACTAATCTCCATTAAGGCAACAGCAACTCATAGACTTAACCAGACGCCAGGCAAAGTATTTTCACCTTACGAATTCAAAATTAGGTTCTTTTCACTTTGGTTCCTGTGAAGGCAGTTGGAGGCTTGCAGATGCCTTTTGATCTCACATTGCCTCTGCTTTTCACACACAAAACGGTTGTCTTGTTAAATCTAGCACAGCACATTAAATGTAAATTCTCATTGTATCACCAGCCCCTTCTAACTATAAAACCCCTTTCATAGCACAAATTTTATTAGCAATATAAACATATTGCTTGGTCTCTGCTAGCTAGGTGCCAGAATTTAGCCTACTTCTTGAATGTTCAAAAAATGCAAACGCACTCTATTTCTCTTACATCTCAAAATTAGTACACGTCAAAGCACCCAGACTAGCTGGCTTTAATCCAGTTAAGACACACCCACAGACTAAACCTCTATTTTAGAAAGAAAAATATTTTCCAATAATATTATATACATTAATAGCTTCATGACACTTGGTATCTCTTGTTAATGTAGGCCATGTGTTGGGGGTAGCACTGACTTGCCTCAGAGTCAGAAGGTCTTGGATCAAGTCCCTCTCCAGAGGCTCAAGTGCAACATCTAGGCTGACACTCCCTATGCAGTACTGAGGGAGAGCTGCACTGTCAGAGATGCTGACTTTCGGATGAGATAATACACCGAGACTGCATCTACACTCTCGGATGGATATTACTTACCACCCAAACAACATCACTAAAACAGATTGTCTGGCCATTATCGCACTGCTGTTTGCAGGAGCTTGCTGCGCACAAATTGGCTGCAGAGTTTCCTACATTACAAGAGTGACTGCACTTCAAAAGTAGTTAAATTTGTCTGTAAAGTATTTTTGGATGGCCTAATGTTGTCCATGGCACTTTAGAAAGAAAAACTCGTGTTTATCAGTACTAAAGAAAGATTTAAATGGGTGATCTGAAGGCAATTCATAGTGAGTCAGCAAATGGAAATTGGGATGAGTTTTGCTCACGGCAGGTCATTTATCTGAAACATGAGGAGTGTGAGCCAAAAATGGCTCTTTGCCTCTTACTTTGTTTACAATTATGTAATTAGACAAGGGAGACCAAGTTAAAGACTAACATAGACTAACATGGTATTTATTGGATAATGATAGACTATTCTTGGACAAATATTTGATCCAGTGCTATGAGTAACAACCAGTAAAAAGGCAACATATATTAAAAGAAGCATGCTTCTTGGCCATATTTTTATAAACAATTTATGAAAATTATCTTTTCTTTCCTTTGTGCTGTGTGCTATTTTGCCAAAGTGATTAGACAAGGAGATTTTCAGTTTCTTCTTATGCTCAACTCAACCGCCAGACACAATGGAGACCTCAACTAATGAAGGTTCCTACCTGGAGGTTGAACGAGGAAGGTGCAGGAACACTGGTCCCTGATCCTACATGAAAACCGCACGTCTCTGCCAGCTATTTCTTCCTCGTTCTCCCTTCACCCACTCCTTCACCCCCTGATTGCCACCTGACCCCTCAAACCACACCCCCACCCCAAAATGATCACAGCACCCTGCTCCCCCCCCACCTCCCCTTCTGCTTTAACCACTTACCATGAAATGTTGTGCCAAAGGTTAGCGAGCAACGAGAAAAGCAAATCTAGAGTGATAAATTGAAGGGAGGTTATGCGAAACCTGTATCGACCCTTGGCTAGATCACATTGGGCAGAATTCAGCCCCCCCCCCCCAACTGGGGGGGGTGCTGATGGGCTGGTGCGTGTGAGCGCACATCCGATCAGCACCCCCGATCGAAGGCACGGTGCCATTTTACGTGGGCGGGGCCAATTAAGGCTCACCCAGTGTGACGTCCGCAGGGAAGTGCTATGCGCTCCCTGTGTGGGGTGGGGGGAGGGATTCCCTAAAATCAAGAGTGCACTCTTTTGTGTATGTGCACGAAGGAGAGCACATCTCCCTGAGGCTAAGTGCAGCCTCAGGGAGATTGGCACTACTTTCAACAATATTAAAAATAGAAAAAAATAATTTCCCTTACATGTCCCCTCATGTGACAATGTCACATGAGATGGGACATGTTCATAATTTCCATAACAACTTTATTAAACATTTTAAAACTCTACATGAAAACTCATCCCGCCGCTGGATGAGGTTGCATGTTTTCTCTATTTCCCGCTGGGGGTCCTGGCTTGTCCGCTGACCTTAAGGTTGGACGGGCAGATTCTTTAATTGTTTTAATGACCCTGTCAACGGCCTCAATTGGCCATTGACAGGTCGGCGGGCCCCCAGCTGATTTTGCTGTGCCCCCACCTTCCTGAAAACTTAAATGGGGCGGGATGACATCTGGAATTCCGTCCGACATCATCCCGTGTCATTTTATGCATCGGCTAGCGGACCCTGCCCCCTGCTCACTGACGGTAAAATCCTGCCCATGGTGTGCAGTCAGGTTGCCAGATTATTAACAGAGATATTGAGGACCTGGAGAGGGTTCAGGGAAGATTGAAAAGAATGATACCAGGAATGTGTGGGTATAAATATCAGGAAAGGATTGACAGGCTGGCTCTCTTTTGTCTTGAAAAAAGAACGCTGAGCGTTGACCTAATAGGGACCTTTATAATGACGAAAGCTTTTGGTAGAGTGGATACAGAGAGAATGTTCCCTCATTCCTCTAGAGGCTGTCAATATAAGCAAGTCACCAAAAAATCCAATAGGGAATTCAGAAAAAACGTCTTCACCCAGTGAGCGGTGAGAATGTGGAACTCACTATAACCGGGAGTGGTTGAAGACAACAGTATAGATGTATTTAAGGGGAAACTAGATAAACATATGAGGTAGGAGGGAGCAGAGAGTTACAATGGTAAATTTAAATGAGAAAAGATTGGAGGAGGATTGGGTGTAGCATAAACACCAGCATGCACTAGTTGGGCTGAATGACCTGTCTCTGCGCTGTGTACCCTATGTAATCCCAGGTACCCGAAATTTGAATGAGCTACCTGGGATTGCCCAGGAAGTGTCATTTAAATGAGGCCCAATATCAGGTGGCCCCTGTGCCCGTCCGTTCTGGGACTGGGGTCGCTGCCTGCACGCAATTGGGCCAACAAATATCTAGACCAACAAAGACAAATACCTGGACCACAATGCATTAATCTAAAGATCAATTCCTGTGAAGGTGGATCATTATACAAGTGCACCCCAAAACCAATTCCTATCACACCATCCAGGAGATGAGGCACAACATATCAGTAAACAGACAAAGACCAGAAATATTACACTGAATTTACAGCACGGCAGTGGGTCATTCAGCCCAAACAGTCAATGCTGGTGTTTATGCTCCACATGAGCCTCTACCCATTCTTCACCTTACCCTATCATCATATCCTTCCATTCCTCTCTCCATCATGATCTAGCCTCAATACCCCCCTGTGTTTGTGTGTTCACTTCATCAGCCTGGGTAATGCGTTTTCTCCTGAATTCCTGGTAGAATATGCTACTGACGTATTACAGTATTTCTTTGTTCAATTTAGATTGATGAAATCTTAATGGTCCTTTGGGTGAGCTGGTGAGGCCAAATCCAACAACATCACATAGTTTGGTGAAACCCCACACTGCGATAACATAAACATCTTAAAAATATTGTTTAAAAATCTAAAACTCACTGGCCTGGAACCAGAGCTGCAGTGGAGGGAACGCATGGGCTTTGTGAAGTTGCTAGGGTTCCAGGCAGGATTCTCTGGTGTGGTAAAGGATTACTCTGCAGGAGAGGCCAAGTAGAAAAGAAAGACTTTCTTTAACCAGGGCAACACTGCTGCACTAAAATCAATTGAGCTCAGGAATCAAACAGCCCTTTTCATTAGAAGTTCTAGAATTAAAAGCTTATTTAATGTATTTCCAGGAGCTTTTCCATGTTTCCAATTTTTTCAATGAATGAATTCAACGTTGACAGTAAGGCTGTCTTATAAATGTAGAGTCTGTGTCCAACCGGCAGCCCTAGGCAGCTGGTGGTTCCTGGGTCACAGGCTGGATGTGATTTTGGTTTCTTCATGCAGGTTTTGTTGTGGGGGGGGGGGGTGGTGCGAAGCTCAAGTGTAGATTGATTCAGTGTCACTCCTGCCAAAACTCTGCTGTAAATCACAGGCACGCTGATATTGCAGAATGACAACAGAGAAGCTTCTGAATTTCAGTCTCTGGATGTAAATACCTCTCTCTCCCTCTCTCCACGTAAGGCTCTCTGGATTTTGTCTGAAGATTATTATCTACAGTCACCATTAATCCATCTAAGACTTGACCAGATAAAAACAAAAAACTGCGGATGCTGGAAATCCAAAACAAAAACAGAATTACCTGGAAAAACTCAGCAGGTCTGGCAGCATCGGCAGAGAAGAAAAGAGTTGACGTTTCGAGTCCTCATGACCCTTCAGACTTGACCAGGTTCAGCAATAATTCTGAAATCTGGGTGGAGTTCAAAGCTGCACTGGCACAAGGAGTGAACATCCCACGGCTTGTCAAATCATTGGCAGCAGTTGCTTTGCTTTTCCCATTTTTTGTACACAAATAAGCACAAGCCTGTTACTATGTCTTGCTTATACCTTTTTCCTAGGTACAGACTTTTGTACACAGTGGCTTAGATTAAAATGGCGGCAGTCACTTTGTTGTGGAGTCATCGCGAAGTGTAGCCTTGAGGAACATTGGTCCTGGCTTCAACTCTCAGATTGTGTTCAGTTGACGGAGGTGACTACTTGAAGTTCCTTATAGTTGACCTGAGTGTCTCTTGGTGGTTGCGGTAGAGGGAGGAAGGGGATTAGTGGTGGCGGGCAGGGAGGTCGGTGACCCCCTACTGGACAGTGAGGAAGTGTGTGGACTCTGGCTGATACCAAACTGGGCTCAGCTGCTGGGGTGATTACGCTGTTCACACTCATGCAAAAGAGCATAGTTGGCTTAGTGAGGTAAAAGTGGGGCGCGTTTCCTCCGCTGGTTGGGAACTTGATGGATACAGAGGCCCAGAAGTTTTTTTAATTCATTTATGGGATGTGGACACCGTTGGCTAGGCCAGCATTTATTGCCCATCCCTAGTTGCCCGTGAGAAGGTGGTGGTGAGCTGCCTTCTTGAACCGCTGCAGTCCATGTGGTGTAGGTACACCCAGAGTGCTGTTAGGGAGGGAGTTCCAGGATTTTGACCCCGCGACAGTGAAGGAATGGTGATCTGTTTCTAAGTCAGGATGGTGAGTGACTTGGAGGAGAACTTCCAGGCGATGGTGTTCCCACATGTCTGCTGCCCTTGTCCTTCTAGATGGTAGTGGTCGTGGGTTTGGAAGGTGCTGTCTAAGGAGCCTTGGTGGATTCATGCAGTGCATCTTGTAGATGGTACACACTGCTGTTACTGTGCATCAGTGGTGGAGAGATTGAACATTTGAGAATGGGGTGGTAGTCAAGAGGACTGCTTTGTCCTGGATGGCGTCCAGCTTCTTGAGATCCACTATGTTTGTCTATAACACGTGTTTAAATGATTTGGGAAGAAATTGGAACTTAGTTGTAACCCTCTCAGCTGCACCCAAAGGTCAGGGATTTCCTGGCTGCTGTTCAAGAGCCAAAGTCAGAAGGCTCCAATTGTCTTTGTCCAAATCGTTTCTTAGAACGTGAGCATCACAGGCATTTATGTCCATCCCAGTTGCCCTTAGAGGACATGATGGGCATGGTGATAGTGGGAAATTTTGAGATGCAGGAGATCTAAGAAAATGTGTTGGCCATATCATTTCTAAACCTACTATTACATTGTTTCCATTGCATTAATCATTTGAGTCCCCACATGTCAGTAAAACTCTGCTTTTTAAATGAAAAATATTAGCATCTATAGGCATTTTAATTTGAACCATGTGGTCTTTAGCATAGCTAGAATTTCATTATGCAACAGTTTAATTATGTAATTCAAGCTTATTAAAAACATGAATTACAGAAACTTTACTGACAGGATATGGAACCAAATTGGGTGGTGCGAAAATACAGATCAGCCATAATTTAACTGAATGGCAGAACAAGTTCAAGAGCTGAAAGGCCTACTCTTGACCCTATGTTCCTATCTAGCTGTCAATGAATGGGTCTTGGCACATGTGTGCAAGCATTCATGCATCAAGCTCTTTATCCAGTCAATTCAAACTAGACCTCAAAGTGTTATTAGTCAGCTAATGGCTCACATCATCACCTTTCCGATTAGCTACAGCACTCGAGGTGAAATATTATCAGGTCCAGGAACCTGATCAATCTTCAGTGGTTCAAACCAAGACAAGACCGTTTATACATTTACATTTAAGGAATTAATATCTAAACCTACAAATGTATCATCTTCTATAGTTAAAATGAATATAAAATATAGATTTAGCATTTCAGCCAGATCCTACTCCTCAATCCTAACTTCAGTGCTAAATCTTTCAAAAGGCCTGTGTGGATTTTCTGGCCTCCAACAGAACATATAAATCTTTAACATGGGATGCCAACTGATCGGTGATTTTTTTTTTCCCAATGCATTTTAGGTATTCAATTCTGGCTTTAGTTAACCTCAGCGGTATCGGATATCTATATATGAAACCTGTATCTGATATCTATATATGCAATCTGTATCTGATATCTATACATGAAATCTGTATCTGATATGTATACATGCAATCTGTATCTGATATCTATACATGCAATCTGTATATGATATCTACACATATAATCTGTATCTGATTTCTATATATGCAATCTGTATCTGATACCCATACATGCAATCTGTATCTGATATTTATATATGTAATCTGTATCTGATATCTATATATGTAATCTGTATCTGATATCAATATATGCAATCTGTATCTAATATCTATACATGCAATCTGTATCAGATTTCTATACATGTAATCTGTATCTGATATCTATATATGCAAACTGTATCTGATATCTATACATGCTATCTGTATCTGATTTCTATACATGTAATCTGTATCTGATATATATACATGCAATCTGTATCTGATATCTATATATGTAATCTGTATCTGATATCTATACATGCAATCTGTATCTGATATCTATATATGTAACCTGTATCTGATATCTATACATGCTATCTGTATCTGATATCTATATATGCAACCTGTATCTGATATCTATACATGCAATCTGTATCTGATATCTATACATGCAATTTTATCTGATATCTATATATGTAATCTGCATCTGATATCTATATATGCAATCTGTTTCTGATATCTATACATATAATCTGTATCTGATATCTATATATGCAATCTGTATCTGATATCTATACATGTAATCTGTATCTGATATCTATATATGCAATCTGTATCTGATATCTATACATGCAATCTTATCTGGTATCTACATATGTAATCTGCATCTGATATCTATATATGTAATCTGTATCTGATATATATATGCAATCTGTATCTGATATCTATACATGCAATCTGTATCTGATATCTATACATGCAATCTTATCTGATATCTACATATGTAATCTGCATCTGATATCTATATATGCAATCTGTTTCTGATATCTATACATATAATCTGTATCTGATATCTATATATGTAATCTGTATCTGATATCTATATATGCAATCTGTATCTGATATCTATATATGCAATCTGTATCTGATATCTGTACATGCAATCTGTATCTGATATCTATATATGTAATCTGTATCTGATATCTATACATGCAATCTGTATCTGATATCTATATATGTAATCTGTATCTGATATCTATATGTGCAATCTTATCTGATATCTATACATGCAGTCTGTATCTGATATCTATATATGTAATCTGTATCTGATATCTATATATGTAATCTGTATCTGATATCTATACATGTAATCTGTATCTAATATCTATATATGCAATCAGTATCTGATATCGAAACATGCAATCTGTATCTGATATCTATACATATAATCTGTATCTGATATCTATATATGTAATCTGTATCTGATATCTATATATGCAATCTGTATCTGATATCTATACATGTAATCTGTATCTAATATCTATATATGCAATCAGTATCTGATATCGAAACATGCAATCTGTTTCTGATATCTATACATATAATCTGTATCTGATATCTATATATGTAATCTGTATCTGATATCTATATATGCAATCTGTATCTGATATCTGTACATGCAATCTGTATCTGATATCTATATATGTAATCTGTATCTGATATCTATACGTGCAATCTTATCTGATATCTATACATGCAGTCTGTATCTGATATCTATATATGTAATCTGTATCTGATATCTATATATGTAATCTGTATCTGATATCTATACATGTAATCTGTATCTAATATCTATATATGCAATCAGTATCTGATATCGAAACATGCAATCTGTATCTGATATCTATATATACAATCTGTATCTGATACCCATTCTTGCAATCTGTAACTGATATTTATACATGCAATCTGTACCTATATCTATATATATGCAATCTGTATCTGATACCCATTCTTGCAATCTGTATCTGATACCCATTCTTGCAATCTGTATCTGATATCTATACATGCAATCTGTATCTGATATCTATATATGCATTCTGTATCTGATATCTCTAAATGCAATCTGTATCTGATATCTATATGTGCAATCTGTATCTGATATCTATATATGCGATCTGTACCTGATACCCATTCTTGCAATCTGTATCTGATATCTTTACATGTAATCTGTATCTGATACCCACTCTTGCAATCTGTAACTGATATTTATACATGCAATCTGTATCTGATATCTATACATGTAATCTGTATCTGATACCCATACATGAAATCTGTATCTGATACCAATACATGCAATCTGTATCTGATATCTATACATGTAATCTGTATCTGATACCCATACATGCAATCTGTATCTGATATCTATACATGTAATCTGTATCTGATACCCATACATGCAATCTGTATCTGATATCTATATATGCAATCTGTATCTGATACCCATACATGCTATCTGTATCTGATAACTATACATGCAATCTGTATCTGATTTCTATACATGTAATCTGTATCTGATATATATACATGCAATCTGTATCTGATATCTACATATGTAATCTGTATCTGATATCTATACATGCAATCTGTATCTGATATCTATATATGTAATCTGTATCTGATATCTATACATGCAATCTGTAGATGATATCTATACATGTAATCTGTATCTGATACCCATACATGCAATCTGTATCTGATACCCATACATGCAATCTGTATCTGATATCTGTATATATAATCTGTATCTGATATCTATATATGAAATCTGTATCTGATATCTATATATGTAATCTGTATCTGATATCTATACATGCAATCTGTATCTGATATCTATATATAATCTGTATCTGATATCTATATATGAAATCTGTATCTGATATCTATATATGTAATCTGTATCTGATATTATACATGTAATCCGTATCTGATACCCATACATGCAATCTGTATCTGATATCTATATATGCAACCTGTATCTGATATCTATACATGTAATCTGTGTCTGTTATCTATACATGTAATCTGTATCTGATACCCATACATGCAATCTGTATCTGATATCTATATATGCAACCTGTATCTGATATCTATACATGTAATCTGTATCTGTTATCTATACATGTAATCTGTATCTGATACCCATACATGCAATCTATTTCTGATACCCATACATGCAATCTGTATCTGATTTCTATATATGCAATCGGTATCTGATATCTATACATGTAATCTGTATCTGATACACGTACATGCAATCTGTACCTGATACCCGTACATGCAATCTGTATCTGATACCCATACATACAATCTGCATCTGATATCTATATATGTAATCTGTATCTGATATATATATTTGCAATCTGTATCTGATATCTATATATGCAATCTGTATCTGATATCAATACATGCAATCTGTATGTGATATTTATATATGCAATCTGTATCTGATACCCATTCTTGCAATCTGTATCTGATATCTATACATGTAATCTGTACCTGATACCCATTCTTGCAATCTGTAGATGATATCTATACATGTAATCTGTATCTGATACCCATACATGCAATCTGTATCTGATACCCATACATGCAATCTGTATCTGATATCTCTACATGTAATCTGTATCTGATACCCAAACATGCAATCTGTATCTGATATCTATACATGTAATCTGTATCTGATACCCATACATGCAATCTGTATCTGATATCTATATATGCAATCTGTATCTGATACCCATACATGCTATCTGTATCTGATATCTATACACGCAATCTGTATCTGATTTCTATACATGTAACCTGTATCTGATATATATACATGCAATCTGTATCTGATATCTATATATGTAATCTGTATCTAATATATATACATGCAATCTGTATCTGATATCTATACATATAATCTGTATCTGATATCTATATATGTAATCTGTATCTGATACCCATACATGCTATCTGTATCTGATATCTATACACGCAATCTGTATCTGATTTCTATCCATGTAACCTGTGTCTGATATATATACATGCAATCTGTATCTGATATCTATATATGTAATCTGTATCTGATATCTATACATGCGATCTGTATCTGATATCTATACATATATTCTGTATCCGATATCTATATATGAAATCAGTATCTGATATCTATACATGTAATCTGTATCTGATATCTATATATGCAATCTGTATCTGATATCTATATATGCAATCTGTATCTGATATTTATATATGCAATCTGTATCTGATACCCATTCTTGCAATCTGTATCTGATATCTATATATACAATCTGTATCTGAAATCTATGCATGTAATCTGTATCTGATACCCATTCTTGCAATCTGTAACTGATATTTATACATGCAATCTGTATCTATATCTATATATATACAATCTGTATCTGATACCCATTCTTGCAATCTGTATCTGATACCCATTCTTGCAATCTGTATCTGATACACATACATGCAATCTGCATCTGATATCTATATATGCAATCTGTATCTGATATCTATACATGTAATCTGTATCTGATATCTATATATGCAATCTGTATCTGATATCTATATATGCAATCTTATCTGATATTTATATATGCAATCTGTATCTGATACCCATTCTTGCAATCTGTATCTGATATCTATATATGCAATCTGTATCTGATATCTATATATGCAATGTATCTGATATCTCTAAATGCAATCTGTATCTGATATCTATATATGCAATCTGTATCTGATATCTATATATGTGATCTGTACCTGATACCCATTCTTGCAATCTGTAACTGATATCTTTACATGTAATCTGTATCTGATACCCATTCTTGCAATCTGTAACTGATATTTATACAGGCAATCTGTATCTGATATCTATACATGCAATCTGTATCTGATATCTATACATGTAATCTGTATCTGATACCCATACATGCAATCTGTATCTGATATCTATATATGCAATCTGTATCTGATACCCATACAAGCTATCTGTATCTGATATCTATACACGCAATCTGTATCTGATTTCTATACATGTAATCTGTATTTGATATACATACATGCAATCTGTATCTCATATCTATATATGTAATCTGTATCTGATATCTATACATGCAATCTGTTTCTGATATCTATATATGAAGTCAGTATCTGATATCTATACATGTAATCTGTATCTGATATTATACATGTAATCCGTATCTGATACCCAGACATGCAATCTGTATCTGATATCTAGATATGCAATCTGTATCTGATATCTATACATGCAATCTGTATCTGATATCTATATATGCAACCTGTATCTGATATCTATACATGTAATCTGTATCTGATACCCGTACATGCAATTTGTATCTGATATCTATACATGCAATCTGTATCTGATATCTATATATGCAATCTGTATCTGATATCTATACATGCAATCTGTATCTGTTATCTATATATGCAACCTGTATCTGATATCTATACATGTAATCTGTATCTGATATCTATACATGTAATCTGTATCTGATACCCAAAAATGCAATCTATATCTGATACCCATACATGCAATCTGTATCTGATATCTATACATGTAATCTGTATCTGATACCCATTCTTGCAATCTGTATCTGATATCTATACATGCAATCTGTATCTTATACCCGTACATGCAAACTGTATCTGATATCTATATATGTAATCTGTATCTGATATATATACATGCAATCTGTATCTGATATCTATATATGTAATCTGTATCTGATATCTATACATGCAATCTGTATCTGATATCTATACATATAATCTGTATCTGATATCTATATATGTAATCTGTATCTGATATTATACATGTAATCCATATCTGATACCCATACATGCAATCTGTATCTGATATCTATATATGCAATCTGTATCTGATATCTATATATGCAATCTGTATCTGATACCCGTACATGCAATTTGTATCTGATATCTATACATGCAATCTGTATCTGATATCTATAAATGCAACCTGTATCTGATATCTATACATGTAATCTGTATCTGATATCTATACATGCAATCTGTATCTGATATCTATACGTGCTATCTGTATCTGATTTCTATACATGTAATCTGTATCTGATATATATACATGCAATCTGTATCTGATATCTATATATGTAATCTGTATCTGATATCTATACATGCAATCTGTATCTGATATCTATATATGTAACCTGTATCTGATATCTATACATGCTATCTGTATCTGATATCTATATATGCAACCTGTATCTGATATCTATACATGCAATCTGTATCTGATATCTATACATGCAATTTTATCTGATATCTATATATGTAATCTGCATCTGATATCTATATATGTAATCTGTATCTGATATCTATATATGCAATCTGTATCTGATATCTATACATGCAATCTGTATCTGATATCTATACATGCAATCTTATCTGATATCTACATATGTAATCTGCATCTGATATCTATATATGCAATCTGTTGCTGATATCTATACATATAATCTGTATCTGATATCTATATATGTAATCTGTATCTGATATCTATATATGCAATCTGTATCTGATATCTATATATGCAATCTGTATCTGATATCTGTACATGCAATCTGTATCTGATATCTATATATGTAATCTGTATCTGATATCTATACATGCAATCTGTATCTGATATCTATATATGTAATCTGTATCTGATATCTATACATGCAATCTGTATCTGATATCTATACATGCAGTCTGTATCTGATATCTATATATGCAATCTGTATCTGATATCTATATATGCAATCTGTATCTGATATCTGTACATGCAATCTGTATCTGATATCTATATATGTAATCTGTATCTGATATCTATACATGCAATCTGTATCTGATATCTATATATGTAATCTGTATCTGATATCTATACATGCAATCTGTATCTGATATCTATATATACAATCTGTATCTGATATCTATTCATGTAATCTGTATCTGATAGCCATTCTTGCAATCTGTAACTGATATTTATACATGCAATCTGTACCTATAACTATATATATGCAATCTGTATCTGATACCCATTCTTGCAATCTGTATCTGATACCCATTCTTGCAATCTGTATCTGATATCTATACATGCAATCTGTATCTGATATCTATATATGCATTCGGTATCTGATATCTCTAAATGCAATCTGTATCCTTTATCTATATGTGCAATCTGTATCTGATATCTATATATGCGATCTGTACCTGATACCCATTCTTGCAATCTGTATCTGATATCTTTACATGTAATCTATATCTGATACCCACTCTTGCAATCTGTAACTGATATTTATACATGCAATCTGTACCTATAACTATATATATGCAATCTGTATCTGATACCCATTCTTGCAATCAGTATCTGATAGCCATTCTTGCAATCTGTATCTGATATCTATACATGTAATCTGTATCTGATACCCATACATGCAATCTGTATCTGATACCAATACATGCAATCTGTATCTGATATCTATACATGCAATCTGTATCAGATATCTATACATGTAATCTGTATCTGATACCCATACATGCAATCTGTATCTGATATCTATATATGTAATCTGTATCTGATATCTATACATGCAATCTGTATCTGATATCTGTATATATAATCTGTATCTGATATCTATATATGAAATCTGTATCTGATATCTATATATGTAATCTGTATCTGTTATCTATACATGTAATCTGTATCTGATACCCATACATGCAATCTGTATGTGATATCTATACATGCAATCTGTATCTGATATCTATATATGCAACCTGTATCTGATATCTATACATGTAATCTGTATCTGTTATCTATACATGTAATCTGTATCTGATACCCATACATGTAATCTGTATCTGATATCTATATATGCAATCTGTATCTGATATCTATACATGCAATCTGTATCTGATACCCGTACATGCAATCTGTATCTGATACCCATACATGCAATCTATATCTGATACCCATACATGCAATCTGTATCTGATTTCTATATATGCAATCTGTATCTGATATCTATACATGTAATCTGTATCTGATACCCATTCTTGCAATCTGTATCTGATATCTATACATGCAACCTGTATCTGATATCTATACATGCAATCTGTACCTGATACCCGTACATGCAATCTGTATCTGATACCCATACATACAATCTGTATCTGATATCTATATATGTAATCTGTATCTGATATATATACGTGCAATCTGTATCTGATATCTATATATGCAATCTGTACCTGATATCAATACATGCAATCTGTATGTGATATTTATATATGCAATCTGTATCTGATACCCATTCTTGCAATCTGTATCTGATATCTATATATGTGATCTGTACCTGATACCCATTCTTGCAATCTGTAACTGATATCTTTACATGTAATCTGTATCTGATACCCATTCTTGCAATCTGTAACTGATATTTATACAGGCAATCTGTATCTGATATCTATACATGCAATCTGTATCTGATATCTATACATGTAATCTGTAGCTGATACCCATACATGCAATCTGTATCTGATATCTATACATGCAATCTGTATCTTATACCCGTACATGCAATCTGTATCTGATATCTATATATGTAATCTGTATCTGATATATATACATGCAATCTGTATCTGATATCTATATATGTAATCTGTATCTGATATCTATACATGCAATCTGTATCTGATATCTATACATATAATCTGTATCTGATATCTATATATGTAATCTGTATCTGATATTATACATGTAATCCGTATCTGATACCCATACATGCAATCTGTATCTGATATCTATATATGCAATCTGTATCTGATATCTATATATGCAATCTGTATCTGATACCCGTACATGCAATTTGTATCTGATATCTACACATGCAATCTGTATCTGATATCTATAAATGCAACCTGTATCTGATATCTATACATGTAATCTGTATCTGATATCTATACATGTAATCTGTATCTGACACCCGTACATGCAATCTGTACCTGATTTCTATACATGTAATCTGTATCTGATATCTATACATGCAATCTGTATCTGATATCTATACGTGCTATCTGTATCTGATTTCTATACATGTAATCTGTATCTGATATATATACATGCAATCTGTATCTGATATCTATATATGTAATCTGTATCTGATATCTATACATGCAATCTGTATCTGATATCTATATATGTAACCTGTATCTGATATCTATACATGCAATCTGTATCTGATATCTATACATGCAATTTTATCTGATATCTATATATGTAATCTGCATCTGATATCTATATATGTAATCTGTATCTGATATCTATATATGCAATCTGTATCTGATATCTATACATGCAATCTGTATCTGATATCTATACATGCAATCTTATCTGATATCTACATATGTAATCTGCATCTGATATCTATATATGCAATCTGTTGCTGATATCTATACATATAATCTGTATCTGATATCTATATATGTAATCTGTATCTGATATCTATATATGCAATCTGTATCTGATATCTATATATGCAATCTGTATCTGATATCTGTACATGCAATCTGTATCTGATATCTATATATGTAATCTGTATCTGATATCTATACATGCAATCTGTATCTGATATCTATATATGTAATCTGTATCTGATATCTATACATGCAATCTGTATCTGATATCTATACATGCAGTCTGTATCTGATATCTATATATGCAATCTGTATCTGATATCTATATATGCAATCTGTATCTGATATCTGTACATGCAATCTGTATCTGATATCTATATATGTAATCTGTATCTGATATCTATACATGCAATCTGTATCTGATATCTATATATGTAATCTGTATCTGATATCTATACATGCAATCTGTATCTGATATCTATACATGCAGTCTGTATCTGATATCTATACATGCAATCTGTATCTGATATCTATATATACAATCTGTATCTGATATCTATTCATGTAATCTGTATCTGATAGCCATTCTTGCAATCTGTAACTGATATTTATACATGCAATCTGTACCTATAACTATATATATGCAATCTGTATCTGATACCCATTCTTGCAATCTGTATCTGATACCCATTCTTGCAATCTGTATCTGATATCTATACATGCAATCTGTATCTGATATCTATATATGCATTCTGTATCTGATATCTCTAAATGCAATCTGTATCTGATATCTATATGTGCAATCTGTATCTGATATCTATATATGCGATCTGTACCTGATACCCATTCTTGCAATCTGTATCTGATATCTTTACATGTAATCTGTATCTGATACCCACTCTTGCAATCTGTAACTGATAGTTATACATGCAATCTGTACCTATAACTATATATATGCAATCTGTAACTGATACCCATTCTTGCAATCTGTATCTGATACCCATTCTTGCAATCAGTATCTGATAGCCATTCTTGCAATCTGTATCTGATATCTATACATGTAATCTGTATCTGATACCCATACATGCAATCTGTATCTGATACCAATACATGCAATCTGTATCTGATATCTATACATGCAATCTGTATCTGATATCTATACATGTAATCTGTATCTGATACCCATACATGCAATCTGTATCTGATATCTATATATGTAATCTGTATCTGATATCTATACATGCAATCTGTATCTGATATCTGTATATATAATCTGTATCTGATATCTATATATGAAATCTGTATCTGATATCTATATATGTAATCTGTATCTGTTATCTATACATGTAATCTGTATCTGATACCCATACATGCAATCTGTATGTGATATCTATACATGCAATCTGTATCTGATATCTATATATGCAACCTGTATCTGATATCTATACATGTAATCTGTATCTGTTATCTATACATGTAATCTGTATCTGATACCCATACATGTAATCTGTATCTGATATCTATATATGCAATCTGTATCTGATATCTATACATGCAATCTGTATCTGATACCCGTACATGCAATCTGTATCTGATACCCATACATGCAATCTATATCTGATACCCATACATGCAATCTGTATCTGATATCTATATATGTAATCTGTACCTGATATCAATACATGCAATCTGTATCTGATACCCATTCTTGCAATCTGTATCTGATATCTATACATGCAACCTGTATCTGATATCTATACATGCAATCTGTACCTGATACCCGTACATGCAATCTGTATCTGATACCCATACATACAATCTGTATCTGATATCTATATATGTAATCTGTATCTGATATATATACGTGCAATCTGTATCTGATATCTATATATGCAATCTGTACCTGATATCAATACATGCAATCTGTATGTGATATTTATATATGCAATCTGTATCTGATACCCATTCTTGCAATCTGTATCTGATATCTATATATGTGATCTGTACCTGATACCCATTCTTGCAATCTGTATCTGATATCTATACATGTAATCTGTACCTGATACCCATTCTTGCAATCTGTAGATGATATCTATACATGTAATCTGTATCTGATACCCATACATGCAATCTGTATCTGATACCCATACATGCAATCTGTATCTGATATCTATACATGTAATCTGTATCTGATACCCAAACATGCAATCTGTATCTGATATCTATACATGTAATCTGTATCTGATACCCATACATGCAATCTGTATCTGATATCTATATATGCAATCTGTATCTGATACCCATACATGCTATCTGTATCTAATATCTATACACGCAATCTGTATCTGATTTCTATACATGTAACCTGTATCTGATATATATACATGCAATCTGTATCTGATATCTATATATGTAATCTGCATCTAATATCTATACATGGAATCTGTATCTGATATCTATACATATAATCTGTATCTGATATCTGTATATGTAATCTGTATCTGATACCCATACATGCTATCTGTATCTGATATCTATACACGCAATCTGTATCTGATTTCTATACAAGTAACCTGTGTCTGATATATATACATGCAATCTGTATCTGATACCTATATATGTAATCTGTATCTGATATCTATACATGCGATCTGTATCTGATATCTATACATATAATCTGTATCCGATATCTATATATGAAATCAGTATCTGATATCTATACATGTAATCGGTATCTGATATCTATATATGTAATCTGTATCTGATATTATACATGTAATCCATATCTGATACCCATACATGCAATCTGTATCTGATATCTATACATGCAATCTGTATCTGATATCTATATATGCAAACTGTTTCTGATATCTATATGTGCTATCTGTATCTGATTTCTATACATGTAATCTGTATCTGATACATATACATGCAATCTGTATCTGATATCTGTATATGTAATCTGCATCTGATATCTATACATGCAATCTGTATCTGATATCTATATATGTAATCTGTATCTGATATCTATACATGCTATCTGTATCTGATATCTATATATGCAATCTGTTTCTGATATCTGTACATATAATCTGTATCTGATATCTATATATGTAATCTGCATCTGATATCTATATATGCTATCTGTTTCTGATATCTATACATATAATCTGTATCTGATATCTATATATGTAATCCGTATCTGATATCTATACATGCAATCTGTATCTGATATCTATACATGCAATCTGTATCTGATATCTATATATGTAAACTGTATCTGATATCTGCACATGCAATCTGTATCTGATATCTATATATGCAATCTGTATCTGATATCTGTACATACAATCTGAATCTGATATCTATAAATGTAATCTGTATCTGCTATCTATATATGTAATCTGTATCTGATATCTATATATGTGTATCTGATATCTATACATGTAATCGGTATCTAATATATATATATGCAATCTGTATCTGATATCTATACATGCAATCTGTATCTGATATCTATATATACAATCTGTATCTGATACCCATTCTTGCAATCTGTATCTGATACCCATTCTTGCAATCTGTATCTGATACACATACATGCAATCTGCATCTGATATCTATATATGCAATCTGTATCTGATATCTATATATGCAATCTGTATCTGATATTTATATATGCAATCTGTATCTGATATTTATATATGCAATCTGTATCTGATACCCATTCTTGCAATCTGTATCTGATATCTATATATACAATCTGTATCTGATATCTATGCATGTAATCTGTATCTGATACCCATTCTTGCAATCTGTAACTGATATTTATACATGCAATCTGTATCTATATCTATATATATACAATCTGTATCTGATACCCATTCTTGCAATCTGTATCTGATACCCATTCTTGCAATCTGTATCTGATACACATACATGCAATCTGCATCTGATATCTATATATGCAATCTGTATCTGATATCTATACATGTAATCTGTATCTGATATCTATATATGCAATCTGTATCTGATATCTATATATGCAATCTGTATCTGATATTTATATATGCAATCTGTATCTGATACCCATTCTTGCAATCTGTATCTGATATCTATATATGCAAACTGTATCTGATACCAATTCTTGCAATCTGTATCTGATATCTATACATGCAATCTGTATCTGATATCTATATATGCAATGTATCTGATATCTCTAAATGCAATCTGTATCTGATATCTATATATGCAATCTGTATCTGATATCTATATATGTGAACTGTACCTGATACCCATTCTTGCAATCTGTAACTGATATCTTTACATGTAATCTGTATCTGATACCCATTCTTGCAATCTGTAACTGATATTTATACAGGCAATCTGTATCTGATATCTATACATACAATCTGTATCTGATATCTATACATGCAATCTGTATCTGATATCTATACATGTAATCTGTATCTGATACCCATACATGCAATCTGTATCTGATATCTATATATGCAATCTGTATCTGATACCCATACAGGCTATCTTTATCTGATATCTATACACGCAATCTGTATCTGATTTCTATACATGTAATCTGTATTTGATATACATACATGCAATCTGTATCTCATATCTATATATGTAATCTGTATCTGATATCTATACATGCAATCTGTTTCTGATATCTATATATGAAGTCAGTATCTGATATCTATACATGTAATCTGTATCTGATATTATACATGTAATCCGTATCTGATACCCATACATGCAATCTGTATCTGATATCTAGATATGCAATCTGTATCTGATATCTATACATGCAATCTGTATCTGATATCTATATATGCAACCTGTATCTGATATCTATACATGTAATCTGTATCTGATACCCGTACATGCAATCTGTATCTGATATCTATACATGAAATCTGTATCTGATATCTATACATATAATCTGTATCTGATATCTATATACGTAATCTGTATCTGATATTATACATGTAATCTGTATCTGATACCCATACATGCAATTTGTATCTGATATCTATACATGCAATCTGTATCTGATATCTATATATGCAATCTGTATCTGATATCTATACATGTAATCTGTATCTGATATCTATACATGTAATCTGTATCTGATATCTATACATGTAATCTATATCTGATACCCATACATGCAATCTGTATCTGATATCTATACATGCAATCTGTATCTTATACCCGTACATGCAATCTGTATCTGATATCTATATATGTAATCTGTATCTGATATATATACATGCAATCTGTATCTGATATCTATATATGTAATCTGTATCTGATATCTATACATGCAATCTGTATCTGATATCTATACATATAATCTGTATCTGATATCTATATAGGTAATCTGTATCTGATATTATACATGTAATCCATATCTGATACCCATACATGCAATCTGTATCTGATATCTATATATGCAATCTGTATCTGATATCTATATATGCAATCTGTATCTGATACCCGTACATGCAATTTGTATCTGATATCTATACATGCAATCTGTATCTGATATCTATATATGCAACCTGTATCTGATATCTATACATGTAATCTGTATCTGATATCTATACATGTAATCTGTATCTGATACCCATACATGCAATCTGTATCTGATATCTATATATGCAATCTGTATCTGATATCTATACATGTAATCTGTATCTGATACTCATACATGCAATCTATATCTGATACCCATACATGCAATCTGTATCTGATATCTATACATGTAATCTGTATCTGATACCCATTCTTGCAATCTGTATCTGATATCTATACATGCAACCTGTATCTGATATCTATATATGCAATCTGTATCTGATATCTATACATGCAATCTGTATCTGATACCCGTACATGCAATCTGTATCTGATATCTATATATGCAATCTGTATCTGATATCTATATATGCAATCTGTATCTGATACCCATACATGCAATCTGTATCTGAAATCTATATATGCAATCTGTATCTGATACCCATACATGCAATCTGTATCTGATATCTATATATGCAATCTGTATCTGATACACATGCATGCAATCTGTGTCTGATAGCTATACATGCAATCTGTATCTGATATCTATACATGCAATCTGTATCTGATACCCATACATGCAATCTGTATCTCATATCTATATATGCAATCTGTATCTGATACCCATACTTGTAATCTGTATCTGATATCTTTTCATGCAATCTGTATCTGATATCTATACATGTAATCTGTATCTGCTATCTATATGCAATCTGTATCTGATATCTATACATGTAATCCGTATCTGATACCCATATATGCAATCTGTATCTGATATCTATATATGCAATCTGTATCTGATACCCATACATGCAATCTGTATCTGATATCTTTACATGCAATCTGTATCTCATATTTATACATGCAATCTGTATCTGATGTCTATATATGCAATCTGTATCTGATATCCATACATGCAATCTGTATCTGATATCTATATATGCAATCTGTATCTGATATCTTTAAATGTAATCTGTATCTGCTATCTATACATGTAATCTGTATCTGCTATCTATACATGCAATCTATATCTGATATCTATACATGTAATCTGTATCTGATACCCATATATGCAATCTGTATCTGATATCTATATATGCAATCTGTATCTGATACCCATACATACAATCTGTATCTGATATCTATATAGGCAATCTGTATCTGATATCTATACATGTAATCTGTATCTGCTATCTATACATGCAATCTGTATCTGATATCTATACATGCAATCTGTATCTCATATTTATACATGCAATCTGTATCTGATATCTATATAGGCAATCTGTATCTGATATCTATACATGCAATCTTGCCATTATGTTATACTTTGTGAAATAATTATTTTTTAAGTTTCTTTCCCTATGCACCTTCCTGAATAAATTTAGATCTCAGTTTATATTCTCTCCTCTTTATGAAAATGACATAACAAGTTTTTCTGACTAGATATTTAAATAATTTAATTTTTCTTCCCTATTACTTATTTCCATCAACCAGCACACTCCAATCTCTATTTCTGAAACCTTTCTTTAAAACTGAAGCTTGAGCCCGTTCTTACAGCGTGTACTAAATTGTCTGCAGCAGTAATTTCCAGAACCAAATGGAATCTGATGATACGATGACAATTGATATGAATTGAGGGGTAGTTAGGACATGAAATGTTCCCACCAGGAACAGTGGCAGGAATAGAACCCATCGTACGTTTCAGATCTTGAGATTCATAAAATCGAGAAGCATGGGGGAAAGGACAACGTGGGTAGTTCTTCTTGAGGGGTGTGCAGTTACAATGATGGGCCGAGTGGCTTCCTTCTGTGCTGTGAAATTCTACAGTTCCCACATGGAAATTGGATATCATTTCAGGAGCACTGCTACCGATTAAATCCATTACTTCCCAACATTTTGAGTAAGGGAGATTTTTTTTTAGCTGCAGCCAAAACTAGTTTCTCCCTGCCTTCCTATCTATTGAATAAGGTCATTTCTGACCAACTATCATCGTTTGATATCATACGTTTACTTTGGGTATTATGGGTGTGCTTCAGATAGGATAAATGAAGTGATTGGCAAAGCTTCTGGGGTCTGAAGAAACTTCTATATTCCAAGAGAATTTGGCTTTACATAACCCAAGCCTTGATCCTGCTAAAATATTTATCAGGTCGGGAAGCCTAAAGAGGTCACTGCCCTGGTGCTGAGATTCAGTAATCAAGGCCATTTCCTGATTCGCTCCCACTTGCGATAACACAAAGGAAGAAAGGGCATTAATCAAAAAGGAGAGTACATTGTTCTTTCTGGGGGAATGCAAGCTTGAAGTGGGCTGACTTGGCCTTACCTCAGTGAGGGCTTTACCTGCAGAATGTGCTTCTCTGTCTGGGTGAGCTGGTGACGCGCTCCCATATGTCACATTGTACTGCAATGGCAGCTGCTCCTTAAACACTTCTAGTAGCCGACTGCAGCGCAATGCCAGCTGTTACAGCCCACCCACCCCCCACCCACCCCCAAGTGGAGGCCCTTGTCAGGATTGGCTCACTCCTGAAAGACCAGGCCCATTTCCTGGATACAAATGGGTCTCACACACACACACATACTCATTCTCTCACTCGCACACACACAATCTCTCATTCCCACACGCGCACACACTTTCTCACTCACATGCACACACACTGTCTCACTCCCACATGCACACACTCTCTCACTCACACAGGCACACTCTTTCATACCCACATACACACACACACTCTCTCACTCACATGCACACACACTGTCTCACTCTCACATGCACACACGCTCTCACTCACACAGGCACACTCTTTCATACCCACATACACACACACACTCTCTCACTCACACACGCACACACTCTCTCACTCACACAGGCACACTCTTTCATACCCACATACACACACACACTCTCTCACTCACATGCACACACACTGTCTCACTCTCACATGCACACACGCTCTCACTCACACAGGCACACTCTTTCATACCCACATACACACACACACTCTCTCACTCACATGCACACACACACTCATTCTCTCAAACACACACACACTGTCTCACTCCCACACACACACACTTGCCAGACACAGACACTGTCTCACTCACACACACAAACGTGCACACACACACACTCTCATTCTCACACACGCACACACACTCTCTCACTCACACAGGCACACTCTTTCATACCCACATACACACACACACTCTCTCATTCTCTCCCACACACACACACTCGCATTCCCACACACACACTCACTCTCTCACTCACACACGCACACTCTTTCACACCCACATGCACACACTCACTCTCTCTCACACACACACACACACTCATTCTGTCCCGCACACACACAGTCTCACTCCCACACACACACACACGCACACACTTATTCTCTCCCACACACACACACACACACACACACACACACACACTCTCATTCCCACACACACACACACTCTCTCTCTCACACACACACAGACAGACACTCTCATTCCCACACACACACACTCTCTCTCACACACACACACACACACACACACACATTCATTCTCTCCCACACACACACTGTCTCACTCCCACACACACACACTTGCTAGACACAGACACACACTCTCTCTTTCACACACACACACACACACACACACACACACACAGTCTCACTCACACACACACATTCTCTCTCTCTCTCACTCCCACACACACACTCTCTCTCTTACACACATGTTCTCTCTCTCACTCCTACCCACACACACTCACTCACTCTCTCACTCCTACACACACACACACTCACTCTCTCACTTCCACATGCACGCACACAGCAGTCAGCTTATTCCTCCCACGCACCCACCCCCCTCCCCGCCCTTGACCTGAGGTTCTGTTCCACAGCGTCTTACTCCTGAACCTCACAGCCAGCTTCTCTTCTCTGGGGCCCCACGCTTTCGCTCCTCCACACTCTGCTCCCCGGGCCCTGGCTGGAAGTGTCACTGAGTGCTGCTCCAGTGCACTCCGACAGCACTACACCAGATGGTGGACCCGCTTGAACTGCTAGTCATTCGGTACAACTGAGAGTCTGCTGGGAGACCTCACAGGACAATTAGGAGTCAACCACATATACGTGTGACTGGAGTCACATATTCTCAATGGAACCTCTTCGATTCTGGCCAAGGGCAGCAGGGTCTCCTCTTTATGAAGATCATGACTGAAGCAGTTGGGTTTTTATAACAATCACTTTCTTGCTTCCAGATGTTTTTTTTTTAAATTGAATTCAAATTCTCAGACTACCACGGTGGGATTCAGGTCTGGATTATTAGTCTGTCGCTGGTGTTATTGATATATTCAGCAGGGCCTCAACAGGAAGAACCACTTAAAACGTTCAAAGCTTTTCAATTGTCTGGACTGTATCAGGCCTGAGAATAGACAAGATGGTGCCAAGTGCAGGTTCCCTTCAACGAGCCCAAAGGAACAGAGCTAGGAAGTTGCCAAATTGGGTAAAACTACCTACGATGTCCCAAAATGTTTCACAGCCAATGAAGTCCTTTTGAAGTGTGGTCACTGTCGCACTGTAGGAAATGAGACAGCCGATTTGCGCACTGCAAGATCCCACAAGCAGCAATGTGATAACGACCAGATCACCTGTTTATATTAAAGCGATTGTCAGTTGAGGGGATATACATAACGGCCATCTCACCGGGGACAGCTCCCCCGCTTTCTTCAAAATAGCGACATCGGAGCTTTTAGGGCCTCGAGCTTAGCGCCAGATCCAAAACGGCACCTCTGACCATGCAGCACTCCCTCAGTACTGCACTGACGTACCCGCCGAGATTAGGCGCTCAAGCGTGAACTATAACCAGCTGCTAAAACCCTGCAGCAAGAAACAGCTCGGAGGGTCTTATGCAAAACACACGACGTCTGAATAAGGGAAAACATCCGTGGCAAATTATGGGGGAGGGCACGTTTACCAGGCAGTGTCTGACAATCCAAAGAATGTTTTGCAAATATTTTAGAAAGCTAATTTAAATATTCTTGGGTAAGTTCACCGTCAGAACACTGCCAAGGGAGCACATGAGGTCAGTTAATAAATATAATTCAGTTTTGGCGCTATTGGCTCTTGGGTAGTTGCCAAGTTGATAGGAATTGCTCTAATTCGGCTGCTTATTTAGATCAAAGCCCGGTGAACAGCCAGGGGCTTGCTGTCCTGCTCAGGTGGAGAAGCTGGCCTCTTACTGGGAGCTATTCTCCTTGTTGAGGCATCGGGCAGGAATTTGAGGTCGGTGGGTGGGCCCGAGGGTGGCTGGGAAAAGGCCCACTGCCCGCGATCGGCCCCCCACCACCACTCCCTGCTGCTCGGCCAACTGAGGCCCCACCCTGGGGTGAAAGGCAGCTTCTCGCCGGTCAGGAAGGGCCGAGTGGGGAGCAGGGGGCCCAATGACGACCCGGCAGCTGGTTTAAACCCCCTGGAAGGCAGCCGCAGGAGTGATGCCCGCGTGGGATGCCCTCGATGGAGTTGCGTGCGGCTGAAGATGCCTGGCCAGGGGTGGGGGGGGCAGGTTGAGTGGGCACTCAGCCCCCACCCCCCCCCACCGCTTTTTGGGTGAGTGCCTGCGTCGCCATCCTGCTGGAGGAGGTAGCTGCCGAGGAGGGACACCCTTGTCCCCAGGGATGGGAGGAGAAGGACACCGCACCTCACCAAGAGGGCATAGGAGGAGGTGGCAGCCATGACACGGTGCGGGTGTCAGAAGCGCTTCAGCGACCCTGCTGCACACAGGAAGGGTGAGTGCCGTGTTGGCATGGGTCAGTGTGCAGAAGCGTTAAGGTCTGGCCCGTTTCCCCCCTACCCCTGTGGAGCTCAAGGATGGTAGAGCCTGAGTGCCAGCTGTCAATGACGCCGGAGCTGGTCGAGGGGGTGAGCCCTGGCTGCTTGGACCGTGTGCCTTGCGGCTCGAGGCCCACGACTCGGATGTGCCCTGCGAGGTGTCCCTCAGCTGGGGTTGGCCAGGCTGCAATGGGGGCTGCAGGTAGAGAGTGGACTCATCCATGCTCCTCTGTCCTTTCAGGAGAAGATGAGCCATAACCAGGCAGAGAGGGTCACATACAGATGGAGCGCAGCCCAACCTCCTGCTCATCAGCCCTTGAGCTGGAGAGTCGGCAGGCTCCACATGCAACCGGGCATGGAGAGGTGGGGGTGCCAGACGAAAATAAGAGTGCGGTGCACAGAGGTGAGAGTTTCAGATTGTGCGACCATTCTAGTGCAGTCTCTTCATTGATGGGAGCCTCAAACCTGGAGTCCCCATTGACCATTGAAAGACGATGGCACCATGATGCAGATCTCCATTGTCTCACCAGGGTGCCTGGCATGCACAGTGACAGCGTGATGACTTTAACTAATGACATGTCCTTGTTTTCCCTTTTAGATTCGCCAGCACGTGCTTGCTCTCTGGACCCTGAAGGACCACCCCTGACACTGGAGGACCACTGGGCTTCATTTGTACCCACGTTGCACTCGCTCTCTGAAGCAGGCACCAGCGCAGATACCAGCACCTCGGTGGGCATTAGATTGGCAGCTAGTATCTCGGTGCACATTGGTGAGGGCACCTCACACTGGCTTGAGGTGCAGGCGGAGACAGAGAGTGCCCAGGGCAGTGGGAGGACTGCTGGGGACCAGGACGATGCTGGGTCCAAGGCTGATGATGAGCCTCTGGAGTCGTCCATTAGGCAGCAGATGCTGGACGTCCAGCGGGAGGGTCTGGTGGAAATCCACGAGGTTAGGTGTGCCATGATCTCTGTTGTGGAGGAGTCCATGTGGAGCATGAGCACTGGGTGACCCTCATTGCCGAGCGCACGGCCTCCTCCATTGAGAGACCGGCGACTCTCATGGAGAGGCAGCTCCAGAGACAGAATCAGGAGTTCCTGGGGCTGCACTTGGACCTGCAGCCCTCACACAGGCACTGATCTCAGGTGGTCAGTCCATCCCTGGTATCCCTGCCTCCCTGGAGGTTACTGAGGTCTGGCTCCACGCCCTTAGCGTTCTCCTCACTGTGCTCCTCTTCTGACTCACTACTGAACTCATCCTCTGTGGCCTGTGGAGCTGCATCAAGATCCTCTTCCTCCAGTGGGTCCCCCCTTGCCAGCATCAGTTTGTGGAGAGCGCAACAAGCAAGCACTATTAATGACACTCGCTCTGAGGTAGTGCACCTCCAAATGGTCCAGGCATCGGAAATGCATCTTCAGAAGACCTATGGTCCTCTGTATCACTGCTCTTGTGAAGGCATGACTCCTATTGTAACGCTGCTCTGCCTGAATTCTTGGTGGCGGAGAGGCATCGTGAGACACCTTTCCAACAGATAGCCCTTGTCACCCAGCAGCCATCCACCCAGCCGGGCTGGAGCACTGAAGAGCCTCGGCACCCAGGAGTGTCTCAGGATGTGAGCGTCATGGGAGCTGCCTAGGTACCTTACACAGACTTGCAGAATCTGCATCCTGTGGTCACACACTATCTGCACGTTCATGGAGTGGAGTCCCTTCCTGTTGACGAAGGCACCCGGCTGACCCATTGGTCACACGTGTGCAGTCAATAGCACCCTGGACACAGGGGAGCCCAGCAATCACTGCATAGCCTCTGGCTCACTCAGCCTGGCTGACCTCACCCATACAGTAAAGAGTAAAGGTCAGTAGCTGCCTGAACAGAGCTTCTGTCACCAGCTTGACACAACTGTGGACAGCTGATTGGGAGACTCCACACAGATCCCCCACTGAGCCCTGCAAAGAGCCGGAGGCATAGAGGTTGAGGGCCACTGTGACCTCCAGAGCCACTGGCATGGGGTGTCCACCCAAACAGTCAGAGCTGAACTCAGGCCTGTTCATCTGACAAATGGAGGTCATGGTCTCCCCTGAGAGGCGGAGCCTCCTTCAACATTGCACGTCAGACATATTGAGGCAGCTGCATTGCTGCCTGTAAACCCTGGCAGCAGGATAGTGGCGTCATCTGCGGCCCCTTCCACCTTGGACTAGCTGCTGGCCCTGCAATCCTTGTGCCTGCACCTCTCCTCCCACAGGTCCCTCCACTGGAAGCTACATTGGGACAACTGGCCTTCTCTCCCTTCTGCCCATCTCTTCCTCCTCAGAGGAGGTGCCGCCAGTGGAGGGCACAGTCCCCATTACCAGGGTAAGGGAAGGCTGTCTGATACCTGGAATGGTCCACAGGGTCAAAATCCTCCGAGGGCCTTTCAGATACCAAGGAATCCTGAAACGCTAAGGACAAAGCCCTGAACAGAGACGAAGCTGCCAAGTTCCAGTAAGTCACCAGCAGCAACTAACTACCAAACTCCTCACTACTCACACTGGCAGTGCCGCTGACCCTTTTTATCCCGCCCGCGGATGAGGTTTTTGAAAATGTCACCTGGCCGCCTGCTCGTTTTACCCATACAGCAAGCGCAAAATCCCCATCGACTGGACAGTGAATGGCCTTGATTGGCCTGTTAATTAATGGCGGGTGTGGCTCCAGGCACAGGTACAGGCACAGGCACAGGCACAGGCACACGTACAGGTACAGGTACAGGTACAGGCACAGGCACAGGCACAGGCACACGTACAGGTACAGGTACAGGCACAGGCACAGGCACAGGTACAGGCACAGGTACAGGCACAGGCACAGGCACAGGTACAGGTACAGGCACAGGTACAGGTACAGGCACAGGTACAGGCACAGGCACAGGTATAGGCACAGGTACAGGTACAGGCACAGGTACAGGTACACGCCCTCACAGTGAAATATGGCACCGGTTGGCAGTGATGCTGGACGCTCGCCTGATGGCATCGCCCACCACTTTACACCTGGTGAGGTGGTAAAATTCTGCCCATAGAATCATAGAATGGTACAGAAGGAGGCCATTCAGCCCATTGTGCCTGTGATGGCTCTTAGAAAGAGATATCCAACTGGTCCCACCCCCTCGCTCTCCTCCTGTAAACCCTGTAACTTGTTCCCCCTTCAAGTATTTATCTCATTCCATTCTGAAAATTATACTGATGAACAGTGCATTCCAGCTCGCTGTGTAAACAGTTTATTCCTCAAGATGTCTTTGGGTCTTTGCCCAATTAACTTAAAATTGCCATGAATCCATCATTTGTTATCTGCACTGTTTTTCCACATTTATTAACTCCCTCTTGGGCCCAAACTTCATTTGGCTGATGGATAAATAGGAACTTATTACCTCATTATGTGTTTAGGAGTCCTTGAAAGACATACGCATGGAGCAGACATACGTCAGTCTTTGCCAATGGCTGGGTGGACGTTCCCATTGCTGCAGTTGGGGACGACTCTGGATGGACGTCTGCTACCCCCAACCCCCCCACCCCCCCAACCCCCCAACCCCCAAGAGACAAGTGGCAGCTGAGTAACTGCAAAAAGAGCCAGGAGCGCTGGACAGAGCGAGCTTTTCTTTGGGGATTGAAGAGGAAGCCGGTTGAGAATGGTCAGCCACGATACTTTCCACTCATTTTGTCCCCTCAGGGGGCCGGAGCTTTTCAGCCCCGCTGGCATCGGGCATCATGGCGGGCGAGTGGGGAGGGGGGGGGGCAGGGGGACAATATGGCGGGAAGGCCAAAAATCGGATTCAGGCCAGCGTGAATTCACAGCGGGATCAGCCGATGGTGTCCGCCATGGTGGAGCGTCAATCCCGCTGGAGGCCGGCTTGAACCCATTTTGCATCCCCCGGTAATGCCCGATTTCCCCGTTACGCCGGCGGGGAAACAGACGCCGGGACTCACCGTTAGGGCCTTGCTGAGATGGCGGACGTCCGAGGAGCAGAAGACGCTGGAGCTCGACAGCTACCGGGCCCTGGAGGAACACGTGCATCACCTGCTGGGCGGACTCTCCTGGACGTGACTCCGCCACGAAGCAGCTCACGGAATGGGGGGGGGGTGGGGGGTCTCCGTTGATGTTTCGGGGTCTGCTTCGGAACATCACGGTCTTGGCCGTGGGCTGCTATGGATGATCGGCGAAGGGTGGGGGGGTGGGGGAGGGGTAGAGGATGGTCTCGCTGTGAGTGGGAGAGGAAGGTGTTCTGGGGTTGGGGGTGGTGAGTTTGAGAGGCGCCGGGATGAAAGTGTCAGAGGGAGCGTGAGGTTGGGAGGGGGTGCGACGAAGGTTTTGGTGGGGGGGTGAATTGAGAGGGGGGAGGAGGGTGTAACGGGGAGTTTGGTGTAATGGGGGGAGGAAGAATAGGAGTTCAGAGCGGGGGGGATAAGTTGTCCAGGGGGAGGAGGGAGTTCAGAGAGGGGGAGATATCAGGGGAAAGGAGGGAGTAAGGGTGGAGGAGGGATTAATGGTGGGGGATGTCCAGGTGAAGGTGCAAGGGAGGGGTGGGTGCAGCCAATGACTGCCTCCTGAGGAGTGAACTGAGGTTGGGTGTGGTAGGAGAGAATGGTGAGAATGAGAGGGGCAGAGGAAGGCCATAAGACTATGGCATAGGAGCAGAAGTGGGCCATTCGGCCCATCGAGTCTGCTCTGCCATTCAATGAGATCATGGCAGTTCTGATAATCCTCAACTCCACTTTCCTGCCTTTTCCCCATAACCCTTGATTCACTTACTGATTAAAAATCTGTCTATCTCAGCCTTGAATATACTTAACAACTCAGCCTCTTCAGCCCTCTGTGGTAAAGAATTCCACAGATTCACTACCCTCTGAGAGAAGAAATTCCTCCTCATCTCTGTTTTAAATGGGTGACCCCTTACTCTGAGATTATGCCCTCTGACCCTAGACTCTCCCACAAGGGGAAACAACCTCTCAGCATCTACCCTGTCAAGTCCCAAAGAATCTTATATGTTTTAATAAGGTTGCCTCTCATTCTCTAAACCTCAATGAGTACAGGGCTAACCAACTCAACCTCTCCTTAAGAAAATCCCTCCATACTCGGGATCAACCTAGTGAAGCATCTCTGGACTGCCTCCAATGCCATAATATCTTTCCTTAGATAAGGGGACCAAAACAGTACTCTGGTGTAGTCTAACTGATGCCTTGTATAGTGTTAGCAAGACATCCCTATTTTTATACTCCATTCCCTTTGAAATAAAGGTCAACATTCCATTTGCCTTCCCTATTACCAGCTGAACTTGTATGTTAGGTTTTAGTGATTCATGCATAATGACTCCCAAATCCTTCTGTGCTGCAGCTTTCTGCAGTCTTTTGCCATTTAAGTAATATTCAGCTCCTCTATTCTTCCTGCCAAAGTGCATAACCTCACATTTTCCCACATTATATTCCATCTGCCAAGTTTTTGCCCACTTACTTAACCTGTCTATATCCCTCTGTGTCATCCTCAACACTTGCCTTCCCACCTACATTAGTGTCATTCACAAACTTGGCTATAGTATATTCATTTCCCTCATTCAAATCATTAATATATATCGTAAATAATTGTGACCCCAGCACTGATCCCTGTGGCACTCCACTAGTTACAGGTTGCCATCCTGAAAATGCCCCCCTTATCCTAACTCTCTGCCTTCTATTAGTTAGCCAATCCTCTACCCATGCTAATATACTACCCCCAGCACCATGGGCTCTTAACTTATTAAGTAGCCTTATGTGCAGTACCTTATCAAATGCCTTTTGGAAATCCAAATATGTTAGCTTTATCTATCCTGCTTATTACCTCCTCAAAGAAGTCTAATAAATTTGTAATGCATGATTTCCCCTTCATGAAGTCATTCTGACTCTGCTTGATTATATTATGCATTTCTAAATGCTCTGCTATTACATCCTTTATAATAGAGTCTAACATTTTCCCAATGATGGATGTTAAGCTAACTGGCCTATAGTCACCTGTTTTCTGTCTCCCTCTGTTTTTGAATAAGTGTTACATTGGCAGTTTTCCAATCTTCTGGGAGTTTTCCAGAATCTAAGGATTGTTGTAAGATTACTACCAGCGCATCCACCATCTCTGCAGCTACTCCTTTTAATATCCTCAGATGCAACCCATCAGGTCCATGGGACTTATCGGCCTTTAGCCCCGTTAGTTCCCCTAGTACCTTTTCTCCAGTGATAATTATTGTATTTATTTCCTCCACTCCTTCTGTCCCTGGCTTATTTAGTATTTTTGGTATGCTATTAGTGTCTTCTACTGTGAAGACTGATGCAAGCATTCTTTCAACTCCTCTGCCATTGCCTGAGAGTGTGGGGGAGGCAGGGTCAATTGAGGCATTCAAAAGGGAATTAGACTGTTATGTGAAGAGAAAGAATGTGCAGGGATAGGAGGAGAAAGTGGGAGAATAGCACTAAGGGATTTGTTCATTCAAGAAGCGAGTGCAGACAAGATGGGCCAAATGGCCTCCTTCTGTGCTGTTCCAATTCTATGATTCTGACTGTGATTCTGCATTCAAGTGGATTATTACCTAGAAAGGAAGAATGTGCAGGGTTACAGGGAGAAGGCAGGGGAGTGGCTCCATGTGTATTCCTCATTCAGAGAGCTGACCCTGACATGGTGGGCTGAATGGCCTTCTTCTGTCCTGCAACAATTTTGTGAGCTGAGATCTACATAGACAATTCAATGGGTGTAGTTGTCCCAGATTTGCGCTAAGTGTGGAGAGGTCACAGAGCAGTGGAGGAATGCCTGAAGTCAAGGTCCTCACAGACTTTGAAACCAGAGCCATCAGGCTGGCCAGCGAAGATCTGGACTGTTCCTGTGCTGACGGTGAGGTCGGTGCTCTGCTAAGTGAGGATCCAGCAGTGTAACATCCATCAGGTAACCACGATGTGAGTGAGTTCCCCTGTTCCACAGGCCCCTGTCATGCACTATTTATCTCTCCTTGCTCTCACAGCACGTCTGAGAAGCAGCCAGGGGGAGGGGTTCCACAAGCCAGGTTCTCGACTCAAGCCCCAAAGATACCTCAGAAGAAGAATCTGATGACACCTTCATTGAAGTCCCAACGCCGTGTCACCCACACCCTCCACCAGACCCATCACCCTGTCACCCACACCCTCCACCAGACCCATCACCCTGTCACCTACACCCTCCACCAGACCCATCACCCTGTCACCCACACCCTCCACCAGACCCATCACCCACACCTTCCACCAGACCCATCACCGTGTCACCCACACCCTCCACCAGACCCATCACCCTGTCACCCACACCCTCCGCCAGACCCATCAACCACACCCTCCACCAGACCCATCACCGTGTCACCCACACCCTCCACCAGACCCATCACCGTGTCACCCACACCCTCCACCAGACCCATCACCCACACCCTCCACCAGACCCATCACCCTGTCACCCACACCCTCCACCAGACCGATCACCCTGTCACCCACACCCTCCGCCAGACCCATCACCGTGTCACCCACACCCTCCACCAGACCCATCACCCTGTCACCCACACCCTCCACCAGACCCATCACCCTGTCACCCACACCCTCCACCAGACCCATCACCCTGTCACCCACACCCTCCACCAGACCCATCACCCACACCCTCCACCAGACCCATCACCCACACCCTCCACCAGACCCATCACCCACACCCTCCACCAGACCCATCACCGTGTCACCCACACCCTCCACCAGACCCATCACCCACACCCTCCACCAGACCCATCAACGTGTCACCCACACCCTCCACCAGACCCATCACCCTGTCACCCACACCCTCCACCAGACCCATCACCCACACCCTCCACCAGACCCATCACCCACACCCTCCACCAGACCCATCACCCTGTCACCCACACCCTCCACCAGACCCATCACCCACACCCTCCACCAGACCCATCACCCACACCCTCCACCAGACCCATCACCCTGTCACCCACACCCTCCACCAGACCCATCACCGTGTCACCCACACCCTCCACCAGACCCATCACCCACACCCTCCACCAGACCCATCACCCTATCACCCACACCCTCCACCAGACCCATCACCCTGTCACCCACACCCTCCACCAGACCCATCACCCTGTCACCCACACCCTCCACCAGACCCATCACCCACACCCTCCACCAGACCCATCACCCACACCCTCCACCAGACCCATCACCCACACCCTCCACCAGACCCATCACCCTGTCACCCACACCCTCCACCAGACCCAGCACCCTGTCACCCACACCCTCCACCAGACCCATCACCCACACCCTCCACCAGACCCATCACCGTGTCACCCACACCCTCCACCAGACCCATCACCGTGTCACCCACACCCTCCACCAGACCCATCACCGTGTCACCCACACCCTCCACCAGACCCATCACCCTGTCACCCACACCCTCCACCAGACCCATCACAGCCTCACCCACACCCTCCACCAGACCCATCACCCTGTCACCCACACCCTCCACCAGACCCATCACCCACACCCTCCACCAGACCCATCACCCACACCCTCCACCAGACCCATCACCCACACCCTCCACCAGACCCATCACCCTGTCACCCACACCCTCCACCAGACCCATCACCCACACCCTCCACCAGACCCATCACCCACACCCTCCACCAGACCCATCACCCTGTCACCCACACCCTCCACCAGACCCATCACCCACACCCTCCACCAGACCCATCACCCACACCCTCCACCAGACCCATCACCCTGTCACCCACACCCTCCACCAGACCCATCACCGTGTCACCCACACCCTCCACCAGACCCATCACCCACACCCTCCACCAGACCCATCACCCTATCACCCACACCCTCCACCAGACCCATCACCCTGTCACCCACACCCTCCACCAGACCCATCACCCTGTCACCCACACCCTCCACCAGACCCATCACCCACACCCTCCACCAGACCCATCACCCACACCCTCCACCAGACCCATCACCCACACCCTCCACCAGACCCATCACCCACACCCTCCACCAGACCCATCACCCTGTCACCCACACCCTCCACCAGACCCAGCACCCTGTCACCCACACCCTCCACCAGACCCATCACCCACACCCTCCACCAGACCCATCACCGTGTCACCCACACCCTCCACCAGACCCATCACCGTGTCACCCACACCCTCCACCAGACCCATCACCGTGTCACCCACACCCTCCACCAGACCCATCACCCTGTCACCCACACCCTCCACCAGACCCATCACAGCCTCACCCACACCCTCCACCAGACCCATCACCCTGTCACCCACACCCTCCACCAGACCCATCACCCACACCCTCCACCAGACCCATCACCCACACCCTCCACCAGACCCATCACCCACACCCTCCACCAGACCCATCACCCACACCCTCCACCAGACCCATCACCCACACCCTCCACCAGACCCATCACCGTGTCACCCACACCCTCCACCAGACCCATCACCGTGTCACCCACACCCTCCACCAGACCCATCACCCTGTCACCCACACCTTCCACCAGACCCATCACCCACACCCTCCACCAGACCCATCACCCACACCCTCCACCAGACCCATCACCGTGTCACCCACACCCTCCACCAGACCCATCACCATGTCACCCACACCCTCCACCAGACCCATCACCCACACCCTCCACCAGACCCATCACCCACACCCTCCACCAGACCCATCACCCTGTCACCCACACCCTCCACCAGACCCATCACCGTGTCACCCACACCCTCCACCAGACCCATCACCATGTAACGCACTCCCTCCACCAGACCCATCACCCACACCCTCCACCAGACCCATCACCCTGTCACCCACACCCTCCACCAGCGCAGAGACGCACGCCTCGGTGGGACCTAGTTCTCGAGTAGCCTTGGGGTCACAATGTGCTGAGAACATCACACTGTCTGATCCACAGCAGGCGGAGGCAGAGACTTCCCAGACTTCCGGCACTCGGAGGACCGCTGGAGGCCAGAAATCTGCTGAGTCCGTGTCAGATGAGGAGACTCTGGACTCTGTCATACCTCAGTTGCTGGAGCTGCAACGGCAAGCTCAGGAATATCAGGAAGGGGTGTCCGCTGCACTCCTCAGATTGCAAGGCACGGTGGAGGAGTCTGTCCGCCTTCAGTCTGAGGTGATAGCGCTGGCATCGCAACGCACCATGGTCAACACTGGTAGGCTGGCAGCCGCCATGGAGACCCCTGTCCAGGACATCGGTCTTGCATAGCTGCATGGGCTGAACTGACACCATAGTTGGCCTCCAACAGTGTCAAAGCGAGAGAGGTGCCGGGCAGATCGATCTCACTCCAGCTTCCCCTTCTCCTCAAGGAGTCAGCCAGGGGCCCTCAGACACCCATAGGGAGGAGGATCAGCAGGTGCTCACTCCAGGTCAGCAGGTGCATTTAAAGTTTCACGGCTGCGTCTCCATGATATGACCCTGATCACGGAGCACAGGTGAGCTGCCCTCGGCCAGACAGGAGTCAGACATTCTCAAAGACTATCTGAAGATCTATGGAGTGTCCTCACTGCATGTTGTCATCATCGTCCTGGAATCTAGCGACTGTTAGGGCCTTCGCTGCGTCTCCATGACATGAGCCTGAGCACTGAGGGTATGTGCGCTGCCCTCAGCCACACAGGAGTCAAACATTCACAGATGCAGGGTGAGGATGTCAGGGCTCTCCTCACTGCATCTCCTCATCATCCTCCTCCAGAATCCTGCGGCTGAGGGCCTCATCTGGCCAGTGCAATGGCCTCCATCACCACCATCCTCACCTTTAAACAGCTTATCACACTCATTCCCTTCGACACTCTCTTCATTGGAGGAGACGTGCAGCTCTTCCACCTCCTCCTCAGCCAGGTCCTCCCCCCATTGCAGCGCCAGATTGTGGAACATGCAGCAAGCGATGGTGATGTGCGACACCCTATGGGGGCTGTATTTCAGTGCACCATCGGCCCTGTCCAGGCACCGGAACCTCATTATCAAAATGCCTATCATTTGCTCCACCAGAGTCCGGATTGCAGCATGAGCCTCGTTGTACCATCTCTCTGCTGCAGTCTGAGGCTGCCACACGGGCATCATCAGCCACGTCCTCTGTGGGTAGCCCTTGTCCCCAAGGAGCCAACCCTGCAGCCTCTCTGGACCCTGGAAGTAGTCAGGCATCTGAGACTTGCGTCTATAGACCCTGGGTCTAGTGAGGTTTCTATGAGCGACGCCTCTCTGTGGATCTTCAGCTGCGTGCACAACAGACCCTGCAGCCCCCTCATCTTGAGGGTGATGCCCCTCCCTTTGCTGAGCCAGACACCTCTGTCACTCTCTTCTCCTCCTCCTCTGCCCCCTGTCAGCCATGAGGCAGATCATAAATCACCAGGCTCCATGATCCTGATGTTCTCCTCCTGCAGGATCAGAGAGAGAGACGTTTGGGTTAGTATAGGTGATCCAAGAACTTCTCCTGGTTAAGTCTGAAGGCCCCTTCGAGCACACAGGAGAGTGCTGGCCTCCACTTGGATGGCCAGTGTGTGGTGCGCTCATTGGCTGTCCGAAACCCCACCCACCTCCAGCCAGCTCCACTTGACCAATTGGCGGCAGCTTTGGCCAATGGACTGCAGGCTGTGCTCTCAGCTCAGGCACAGACATTCTCCTAACCCACACTGCAAGGCTGCACTGTTAGCTTCAACCACGAGGGATACTGGTCCGAACCTGAGTGAAGACATTACAAGGGGCTGTGAGCACCTCCACCAGTAACTGTGCCATGGACACCTTTCACAAGGGGATTCTACAACTTGCCCAGCTTGCCAATTGTTCTGCTGCCCCCTAAAACGCACATTAATTTCCAGTCTGTACCCGAGGGGGTGAAAGGTTCTGGAGCATTTGGTGGCCCTTTCATGCCTTTGCTTTGCTTGAGTGAGCAGCAAAGCTTCAGAGGCCTAAGCCGGCCTGTCAATGGGACTGAGGCTGAACAGTCTCAGCTGCAGAACAATGGTCACTTTTGATAAGCTTTTCCTAGTACCTGCCCCACCCGCCCCCCGCCCCCACCTTCCCCCCACTCCCCCAGCATGTGTTTCAGTGCTTCCTTCAGTCTGAGCTGCCTTGCTCCCCACACATCGTTGACCCCACTCCATCAGCCCATGAGTTGGAGGTGGTCAGGATTAACAGCAGAATTCACAGCAAACAGAGTCTATTTAAACAGTCTATGGGCGGGATTTTCCATATCAGGCCTAAGTCCTGTAGTGGGAATGGGAATGGGAGTGTTTCCCACTGTGGAGGCTGGTGGGAATTTGTGCCAAATCGCACGATACTGGCCTAATTAATTATGCAGTCAGGGGTTTTCCTAATGTCTTGCACAGTGGGGCTGGCTGGATGTGGCATCTGCTCTGCTCACCTTACCCACCCAGAAAGGAGGGAGATGGCCTGGTGATCTCAGGGAGCTCTGCTGTCCCCCGCGATTCAGCGATGCTTCCCTCGATGTGCTGCAACAGAGGCCAGGAGGGGCATCCTGTACCCCCAAGGATGGAAGGAGGAGGCTGAGCCATTTGACCAACCCTGCATGGGAGGAAGTTGCCAGAGTGGTTAGTGCCCACAGCCTTCACTGGAGGATTGCTCTACAGTGCCGGAAACTGATGAATGATCTCATCTGCACTGCCAGGGTGAGTGAACCTTCAATTGCTCACACTTGCTTCACTGAGTGGTGATGGGTACATAGTCCACAGTGGCAAGGGCACCTTCTGTACAGCATTAAAGAGTTACTGAACACAATAAGGTGATGCCTCAGACCCCCACTACAGTCTATCTAGTCTGCAGGTGGAGAGGCCACTGCTTGTCCCTGACCCTTCCACACTAAGCTCGGATGCTGTCTGGGTGAGGGGGTGGGAGTGGGAGGGGGTTAGGTGCTGAGGGCACTAGCAAGCACAGCTAATGATATGCCTTTGTGAACCTTATCCTTCTATCTGCATGGGCTCAGCGTTCTGGACAGTGCTGCCCCAGAACCTTTGTGAACAACCTGCAATCACATGGCACACAATCCAGTGGGTTATTTGTAAAAGTGGAAGCATGAGAAAGACACCTGAAACCCAATGACTCTCAATCCCATCTTGTCTCTGTGTGCAGGGAAAATTATGGTACAACAGGAGAGAGAGAGAGAAGGTAGGAGGGGGCCCGCCTAAACTAAGGAACCTTAAGGACTTCGAGGAGTGGGCAGCCAAGCTGGCAGGGGAAGAACTGGACCGAGCCTGGGTAGATGAAGAGGTTGGTGGATGGCTTCCATCCAGTAAGGATCCATGCACAAGAACCTAATGGTCTTGCGTTCCTCTGCGTTGGAGGCAGCTTATGTAGTCACTTGTTCTCTCCTCTCTCGCTTGCAGGTACCAGCAGGAAGCAGGGAAGGCCAGAAGAAGACATATCTAGCAGTACCCCCAGCCCACAAAAGACTGAGGACATTGGGGAGGAGGGAGAAAGTGCACCTGTAGAGCCATCACAGCAGTCACCTGCACCCTCCGCCAGCCCAGAGACACACACCTCAGCGGTCACTAGATCTAATTCAGGCAGGTTTTCACATATCGGTGGTCACCGCACGGACACATGTCTGCAGCAGGAGGAGGCAGGGTCAGCCATGCTCACCAGCACTCGGAGGACTGCTGGGGAAAAGGCATCTGCGATGTCCGAGTTGGATGACGAGTCTCCTGGATCGACCCTGCTTGAGATGCTGGAGATGCAGCAAGAGGCAGGGGAATATCAGGCAGACGTGGCGGAAGCCCTCAACAGATGGCATGTGAGGCGGAGAAGTCCATCTGCCTTTTCTGTGATGAAGTGGCTCTGACCTGTGCACGCACGGAAGCCTCCATGGGGATGATGACAAGTGCCATGAAGAACATTGTTCAGCAGAATGCCAAGTTTCTGTCGGAAATGTGTGCAGACCTGCGCTCCATCGCTGTAGCCATGGGTGAGATCTTGCTGTGACTATGCAAGAGGGGGGTGGGATACCTTGCCCTCCCTCCAGGTGTCTCTTCTCCCCAAGGAGTCAGAAAGGGGTCCTTGAGCACCCAAAGGGAATAGGAGCAGCTTTTGGACACCCCTGGGACCTCCACTCGGAACTCTGAGAGTTTCTGGCCCTTTGGAATCTCCCTTCAGCTTCATCCTCTGTGACCACAGAGGGAGCAGCTGCCCCAAAGCAGGAGAACCAAAGTAAGCCAGGGCCCTCCAGAGGACGCCCGCCAAGGTTATCCAAGACAACAGAGCAAGCTCAGGGCAAATTGAGGTGCGTACAGTCCAGCTGAGATTCCTGAGAATCTGAGTTTTCAAGAATCTGCAATGTTTTCTGTTATCTTCTCTCTTCTGTTTGCTCCATGTTGTTCAAGTTATTTTTGCACAGATTTTATTCCTCTTAGAGAGCAGCAAGCGACCCATATTCTGATAACTGCTATCTATGGTTTCTCCTTGCTGTTTAATTGCTTTCAAACCATTCTACACATGTTTATCATCAATTAATTATATTGAAGTCTCAAGCTCCTAACTTTCTTTAATTGGACATGCTTTTCAAACATCAAATCAACCATTAAAAAAAAGATCTATAACAGTAGTTTGTTGAATACCAAGACACTTATGGAGCACACAAATTGGGAAAAAAAATTCATCGGAACCCAACATATGAGAATGAAAAATGTTTTATGTAGCTTAAACCAACTTTACATAAAATAACATTCAGCAGCTCAGTCCCTACTTACAAACTCTGGCTTGCTGAATTCTTAATCTTCCCACTGTGTTTCTAGTTCAACCTAATGAATACCAATTGTTAAGGGACCATCACCAAATACTAATACACAAACTAAACTAAAGTGTTTGTGCTTGTTGAAGTAAGGGAGCATCTACAAAGGTTCTGAATGGCTTGGCCTAAATAGCCAAGTGGTTATGGTACTGGGTTTGTAACCCCAAGATCAAGAGTTCAAATCTCACAATGGCAAACTATGAAATAATGTAACTTCATCTGATAACAGATGGAAACAGGTTTGTACTCGAAAGTGTTACAAAGGTTCTGCCTCCTTACTCCAGACACACCCACCAGACAAAATAGCTTCTCTCTATCTACCCTATGAATCCTTTAATCATCTTAAACACCTCAGCTAGATCAACCCTCAATCTTCCACACTCAAGGGAGTACAAGCTGAGTCTATGTAACCTGCCCTAATATTTTAACCCTTTCAATCTGGTGGATCTATGCTACACACCTACCAAGGTGTTGGATGCTCCATGTCCAATGATAATGGCTTTCACGCAATTTATCAGCATCTTTGGACATTGTTGGGTACTCTACACATTTCTGGGTAAACTGAGTAGTGGCTAGTGATAGTGAGTGTCCCCCTGTACCCTCCATCCAGGTGAGACAGTGGCAAAATAGTAATGTCACCGGGCTTGCAATCTAGAAGCCCAGGCTGATACACTAGGGACATGGGCTCAAATCCCATTTCAGTTGGTGGAATTTAAATTCAATTAACAAATGTGGAATCCAACGCTAGTTTCAGTGATGGTGAGCAGGAAACCATTGTCAATTGTTGTAAAAACCCATCTGGTTCACAGCGAAGGAAATCTGCTGTCCTTACCTGGTCTGGCCTACATGTGATACAGCAATGTGGTTGACCCTTAACTGCCCTCTGAAATAGTCTAGCAAGCCACTCAGTTCAAGGGCAATTAGGGATGGGCAACAAAGCTGGTCTTGTCAGTGACGTCCATATCCTGTGAAAGAATAAAAAGTATATATATTGGTATCAACTGTTTGATGTGTTAGTGGGTGAGATTTTGTTAGTTTGGCTCCTATTTTAAGCTGGATCAGCACTTGGACATCCTGTGTGTAAGGGCCTGAGTTATTCTGGGCTCCCTTTGGCCATCTTCCTCATTTCTCTGTGCCCCTCAAGAATATGCTGCACTTTTCTTCACACAAACACTTTGGGATTACAATCTAAATCCATTTGTCAAAGACACTGCCTGTTGATGTTAACTCCCTTCTACCGTTCCCAGATTAATTTAAAGAGCAGTTTGGTTTCATGTGAGGCCGATGTCTCTGTGATCCTTTGAAGATCTCACATCTCCTAGATGCAAAAGCAAAATATTGTAGATGCTGGGAACCTGAAATCAAAACAGAAAGTGCTGGAAACACTCAATGTTTTTGTTTTCATTTAATCTTTTAGCACCTTGGTTATCAGATTTATGTCACCTCTGGTCCTGAGTCTTACAATGGCAAAATAACACTTTGACAATAAAGCAAAAGATCTAATGACAGGGAATCTGAAAGGCAACATCCTTGTCTAATAAACATGCCAAGTGAGCCTAAATATCCTCATCAGCTTCTTCATTGTGTTATATTTAGCCCAGTATTCTTAATTGCACATGAATGGGAGATGTAAATACATCTTGTTTGGACAGAAATAGGTCGTATTTCTTTACGTCATTCTTCCTGTAATCAATAAGGATGGTCATTTGCAAATCAAACAATTAGACCAAGGTCCTTTTCAGCAATAATGATGCAGCTATTCACAAACTGATGGAACCTTTCATAAGCTAACAACAAGCGTAACACTTCCTGTTGATTCCATGTGTATTTTAACCCAGCCTCAGTCAGTAAAGCTAACACGCAGTTGGCAAGATGCTGTCAATCATCTGACTCACAACGTCACAACCCCTAGCTCTATCCGCGATGAACTGGGTAAAAAAATTATTGGTCTTTCATATTTCTTCATTTTCATTATTCCAGCACTGTTTCTCAATCTAGCCATCAAAGTGGCCTCCTCTGGCAAGTAGTAAGAAATTATGATGTCCCAAATGCAGTAGTATTGCTTATTGGTTCATTGCTTCATAGTTATGAGATTGGCTTGTGGCTTCACATATCAAAGTGGCTGTGTAGGTAACACTCATAGCTCTGAGTCAGAAGCTTTGTTCAAGTCCCCCTCCACAGACCTGAGCACAAGATCTAAGTTTCACTGCCAGTACTGGACGAGTGCTGCACTGTCAGGGGTGCTCTCTTTTGGATGAGGTGGGTAAAAGAACCCACAGTGCTGTTTTTAAGGAGAGCAAGGTGTCCTGGGCCAATATTTATCCGTCAACCAACCCAACTGAAAAAACAGATTCGGTGGAGAAGAAAAGAGTTGACGTTTCGAGTCCTCATGACCTTTCAACAGAACTGAGTGAATCTAAGGATTCCTTAGATTCACTCATTTTTGTTGAAGGGTCATGAGGACTCAAAACATCAACTCTTTTCTTCTCCGCCGATGCTGCCAGACCTGCTGAGTTTTTCCAGGTAATTCTGTTTTTGTTTCGGATTTCCAGCATCCGCAGTTTTTTGTTTTTATGACAAAACAGACTGTCTGTTTATTTATCTCATTGCTGTTTATGTGAGCTTGCTGTGCATGAATTGGCCGCAGTATTCCACACATGGCAACAGTCAATACTCTTCAAAAGTGTTTCATTGGTTGTAAAGTGCTTTGGGGCATCCTGAGGTTGTGAAAGGTGCTATAGAAATGCAAGTCTTTCTTTTCCAGCAGCTATGCTGAACCAGCCAGAATTTTTGGAACTATCAAAGATAACATTCCTTACTTCATCAATCTGACCCAGACATGGTCCGAGAAGTATAAGGTTTAGTGTGCTAATCTACTACGCCATCTGATTTTTCCACTTGTGTGATCCTATAATTTTAAAATGTTATCCCAGGATTGGCTTTTACTCTGTGCATAATCTCTTTAATCTTTAATTATCATCAGGACATCATAATTTGATGTTGCATTTAGCTGCGGGACCATGTAAAACAATTTAAACAGATGATTATGCCAAATAGCATTGTTCTAGTGCTGAGTGAGACATTGATTTGGCTCTCAGTAATGTCGAGATACACTCCAAGCATCAGACCCACCCTTAACCTTTCATGGCTTTTGGCTTAATTAGCAGCTTCTGACTGTAGCACTAGTACATAATTCCAAGCCACACTTAACTGGAAATGCTTTGGAAACCACAAGAATTACTCCCTGAGATTGCACTGTGAAAATGAAAGCTAATTATTCACGAATTTCACAACTATAAAATGCAATGTTACTATTAATATTTTCATGGCTAATGAGTGTTCAGTCACCAGCTACGACTCACTTCATAGCATTCTTGCCCCCGAGTCAGGGGTGGTGAGTTCAAGTCAAGAGACTTGAGCACAGTGTCAGTGCTGAGGGGGAAGCTGCTGTCCTTCAGATAAGACGTTAGACCAAACATCTGCCCTCTCATGTGGGTGTAATATGAAGAAGAGAAGTGGAGAATTCTTGGTGTCCAGGCCAACAATTATTCCTCAAGCCCCCCTTTAAGGGGAGATGGTGGTGTAGTGGTATTGTTGCTGGACTGGTAATCTGGTGACCCACGTTTGAATCCCATCATGGCAGATGGTGGAATTTGAATTCAATTTTTTTTTTAAATGTCTAATTATGACCATTAAGCCATAGTGAATTGTTGTAAAAACCCATCTGATCGCTAATGCCCTTTAGGGAAGGAAATCTGCTGTCCTTACCTGGTCTGGACTCTTAAAACAGGCCCTCTGGGCAAGGGTAATTAGGGAGTGATGGACAATAAATGCTGGCCTAGCCAGTGACACCCACATCCCATGAATGAATTTTAAAAAAGCAACACCTAAATATCAGATTCTTTAATTGTTATAATGTTCAGTTTGTGGGAGCTTGCTGTGAGCAAATTGGCTGTTGTGTTTCCTACATTACAACAGGGGCTACACTTCAAACAGACTTCAGAAATGCGGGCTGCATCTTTCTCCAAAGTCCATATTTTCTGTTCAAGTGTCCATTTTGTCCACGATATGTTACCTCTCCAGGAATTGATAGCAGTGGCAAATTGAATTTTTTTGGACATTGCCAATAGTGAATTTAGTCTCCGTGTTCCCACCATCATTTTAGCAGGAAGAAAAGCTAAAAGCCAAGAGTTGATGCAGATTCACGTGACATAGGAAGATAACTGGAACCTGTAGCTCTCCATCGACACTCTTCCAACTGACCAGCAAAGATAACTCTCAAAAGAAGCCCGGTAGAAAACAAGTACTGAAGGTCCATTGACGTTGGTTACTGATCCGTCCTTTAATGCATTGTTGGAGAGCTGAATGCAGCCTTGACAATTAACCATTGCAGAATTACGTTAGAGGATAGTTGTCAGGCAATAAATCTTGAATGTGGTCTTACGCATCAATTTGGCTCAGTTGGCTGAAGTCTTGTCTCTGTGTCAAAAGGTCATGGTTTAAGTTGTACGCTAGGAGCACATGATATTCACCCACCTCTACCATTCAATCCTCTCCTGCTGCTCCAGCATAAATAATAGTTACCTGAAGGGTCTTTTTTAATTCATTCATGGGGTGTGGGCACCACTGGCTAGGCCAGCATTTATTGTCCATCCCTTAATTGCCCTTGTTCAGAGGCAACCACATTGCAGTGGGTTCTGGAGTCACATGTTGGCCAGACCAGCAAATTCCCTTCCATTAGTGAGCCAGATGTGTTTTCATGACAACCAGGAGAATTTTAGTTCCAGTTTTTAATTAAACTCAAATTCCAACAACTGTTGTAGCGGGATTTGAACCCAGGTTGCCAGACCATGACACTGGGTCTCAGGATTACTAGTGCTAGTGACAGTACTGCTAAGCCTTTGCCTCCCCCAAAGTTGACCTCACTACTAGAGAATCATTGTAGTAAATAGCTTGATTATCATGACTAAAATGGATATGATTTAATTCTTAAAATGAAAAATGAGTTCTTGCCGGGAAAAGCAGGTCCGGAGATAGCATCAAAACTGACACGGTTAACAGTCAGCGGGTTAATTCTTGATTGGAATTGGCTGCAGGCAAAATGATTAGCCTTTCAAGGGATTTCATAGGTAAATATAATGCACATGTTCAGAAATGAAGCAATAGAGATGGGCAGATTACTGAACAATTCCAGTTAAGTGTGTATATATATATATATATATATATATACATGTATATATATTCCCCTTTCTTTGATGAAAGCAGTTTTAACACGCTATTGTTTTTGGTGGGCGATTTGCCAACATAAACCAGACTGATCGCAAAATAGTCTGATTAGGACCAAAGTGATCCAACTTCCTTTTCCTCCCATTTAGAAAACTCATTTGGTTACTGGAGAAAGAATATTAACTCATTGACCTATAAGAGCAGGGACAAAATACTCCATTTGGTGGAGTCTCTAAGACTAGAGGAGAGTCTCTTCTGAGGCCCATAATTGTTGCATCAATATTGGAGTGCAATCCATTAGCGAGTTCTTCAAACGGAACCCAGCACTTAATCCGGTAATGGGAGTGCATGAAGCTTCCTAGCACACGAGGCTGGGAAGCAGAATGTGTGAGTCAATCTGAAAGAAAACATCATTTCAGCATTGCAGCAAGATCCATCACCTAAAGAAAGGCTCTCCTGTGATTAAAGTGGCTTTTCCCACACTCTCCCAGGGGTTTCCTGCAAATATTGACACACTCTTGAAGAAGCAATGCGAAGTTCGACACAAGAAACAAAAGCTTGTATTTATGTAGTGTCTTTAACATAGTAGAACATCACAACGCATTTCAAACAAGATTTGTAACTGAGCCACATAAGGGGAGATATTAGGACAGGTGATCAAAAGTATGAATCAGAAAGCTAGGTTTTGAGGAGCATCTGAAACAAGATGGAGGTAAAGAAGCATTGAGGTTTAAGGGGAGCTCCACGGCTTCTAGCCCAGAATGCAGGGCCATCAATAGTCAGAGTGATTAAAACCAGGGATGTACACGAGGCCAGAATTGGGGGAATGCAGAGATCTCAGAGGGTGGGAGGGCTGGAGACGATTACTGTACAGAGATAGGAAGGGATGAGGCCTTGGAGGGATTTGAAAACAAGGATGAGAATTTTTAAGTTGAGGTAATGCCAGACAAGGAACTAATGCAAAGCTAGTTTGATTGAAAATTTCAAACTGAGATTGGTAGATATTAGTTGGGCAAGCATATTAATAGTTATGGAAACTAAGGCAATAGATGGAGTTAAGACAGCTGGTTAGATCGACCATGACCTAACTGAATGGTGGAACAAGCTAGAAGGTTATGTTCCTGTGACTCTTCCCACAGGCTAATTTCACCGCATTGCCATTTTAAGTTACTTATCTTTTTAAAACCACAAAGAATATTTCTCACCCACACACCATGAATGTGGCTTTGTTTAGAACGCGTGTTACTATTTGGAGCCATCTTGCTAAAGAATCATCAGAGTTTATTTCCAAAACTCGACCTTACCATATATTCACCTGGACTTTGCTGCCCATTCCTCATGACTTTGTGCAAACAATTTCTTTTGAATTAGTTCTTTCATGAGATATGGGCATCACTGACAAAGTCAGCATTTGTTGCCCATCCCTAATTACCCTTGAACTGAATGGCTTGTTTGGCCATTTCAGAGACAACCATCTTGCTGTAGGTCTGGAGTCACATGTAGGCCAGACTAGTTAAGGATGGTAGATTTCCTGCCCTCAAGGACATTAGTGAACCAGATGGGTTTTTACAACAATCATTTACTGGTTATTATTACTGACTAGCTTTTAATTCCAGATTTTATAAATTGAATTTAAATTTCACGAGCTGCCATGGTGGGATTTGAACTTATGTCTTCAAAGCATTAGCCTCGATCTCTAGATGAGTAGTTCAGTGATATGACCACCACACCTTCCTCCCCCAGTCAGAATGGTCTTCATCAAAGGAAAATTATAAGGTAAGTTATATTTTTAAAGCAAACCCCTTGCAAACAGCTCATCACAATATTGATTTGCTCATGTCAATAAAACAAGATCAATCGATAAATACAGCAAAGGGAGTCATACTTCACTCAGAAAGGTTTCCAGATCTTCAGCTATAAATGCTTATCCGTTTTTTCATAATCTTTCTGCCTGTGAATGCTCTGATGTCTCACTGTGTATTTCAAAGTGCCGCATCCATTGTCGAGACCAGTGACGTTACTTTAACACCGAGGAAAGCACCTGTCTTAAGAGACCAATAGCAGATTGTTTATTTTATATCTTTTTTCTGATCATTAAGGTCACAGGTAGTTAGCATTGGGAAATGGAACATCTGTCTGTTCCAAAAAACGCATCAAGTCCCATTCACTCATCACTTTCTATACTTACTGACCGACATTGTCTCCAATTTTAAAATTCTCATCCTCCCTCCAGGGGCTCATCTCTCTCTCTCTCTCTCTCTATCCTTTAGGTACTTCCTACCTCTTCCCTAGTAGAATCTTGCATGAGATCAAATTGCTCACCCGATTTAAAATGTGTTAATGATGATTTGCAACAAGATTGTGGTGCGGTGGTGATGTCATGGGGCTAGTAATCCAGCAATTCCAGGCTAACGCTTTGAGGGGGGGGGTGAGGTGTGTGTTCAAATCTTGCCACAGCAGCTGGTGGGCTTAAATTCAGATAATAAATTGGGAATTGCAAAAATCTAATCTTAGTAATGGTGACCATGAAGTTATCGTTGTCTAGAAACCCATCTGGTTTACTGATGCCCTTTAGGGAAGGATACACGTGACTCCAGACCCACAGCAATGTGGCTGACTCTTGGTTGCCCTCTGACGTGGCTAAGTACTCAATTCAAGGGCAATTAGGGATAGGCAAGAAATGCTGGCTTTGCCAGTGATGCCCACATACTGAAAAAGAATGGCCTTGACTCTCACCAATCAATCAGAGGACAGATTATTGCTTGTAATTTGGGTGCCAACCTTAACATTCAAATAATTAAAAAGCTTTCAAACTTAGAAAAAGGTATGAACCAGTTAAGACTGGAAAGTTTGTAAGCCACAAAGGAAGATTTGTCACAATATCTAATGCAGTAAAGAAAGTCAAGGTGTGGTTGGTCTGTTTGGCGGCATGTTCCAATTTGTTATGTGGTTAGTTAGCTGCTTGGGTGCTTGTAAATGATTTGTTTTATCCATATAAAGGGGTAAAATGGCACAGACACTTTGTGAGCCTGCTGGGAAAGTGTGAGGATGGAATCTTTGCTTTAAAACAAAGCAATAATCTCTTGTTCGTTGCCAGCTTCAGACAGGGCAATGTGTGTGTGAGAGAGAGAGAGAGAGCAGGACCTCACCAGAAACAACGCCCTCCATCCTAAACCCATGCCTTGGTTAACTAGCCCAATGTTACTGCCATCAAGGTCAAAAAAAAGTAAATTTGAGATTTATTTTGGTCCATTTATAACCCTTCTTTAAAAATGTTATTTTTAATTACCAAAGAGTTATGAAAATATTAGCCAGAAATATTTTTCCATATTCTCATACAGTAAAGCCACAGTGGAACTGCATAGAATTTACACCACAGAAATAGGCCATTCAGCCCAACCAATCCATGCTGGTGTTTATGCTTCACATGAGCCTCCTCCCACCCTATTTCATCTCACCCAATCAGCATACCTTTTTAATCCTTTCACCTTCATGTGCTTATCCAGCTTCCCCTTGAATACATCTACGTTACTGACTTCTCCTGCTCCATATGATAGCGAGGTCCACATTCTAACTAGAAGGTTCTCCTGGAGTGCTTGATATTGGATTCCCCTCTATTCATGACTCTGCCGTTCCCTGGTTTTGAATCTCCCTGCAAATAGAAACAGGTTCTCCATGTCTATCCTATCAAAGCCCCTCCATTATTTTAAAATCTTTATCATCAGGTCACCCATCAGCCCCCTCTATCCTAGAGAAAAGAGCCCCAGCCTGTTCAGTCTTTCTGTTCTATCAGCCCTGTAAATCTTTTTCGCATCTTCTCCGATGCATCACTGTCCCTTTGTGTGATATGGAGATCACATAATGTGCGCAGTACTCGATGAGTGGCCTAACTAAGGTTCTACATATGTTTACCATGGCCTCTCTGCTTTTCAATTCTAACAGGGTCCGGGATGTTATATTGAGCAACAACTTAGTGGGAAGGGCTACCAACCGAGCCATGGCTGACACTTAGGCCAGGATTTTCCAGTACCCCCCCCCACCCCTCCACCCCCGTGACAGGGCCGGCAAAGCATTGAAATCTCCGTCCACATCAGTGGGACTGGAAGATCTGGCCCGCTTGAGGGCTGGAAAATTCTGGCCTTAAAGACGCATACTCACTGGCGTAACATGACTGTATGTATATTGATGTCTTCATTGTACTCCTCTCATACAGTTACTGATATTGGCCACTGATCTGCTCGAGGAGCTCATTGGGGAAGGGTTCAGAGGGAGATCCATCACAATGGGCTCCCAAGTCAGCCACACTTTAAGTTAAAAATCCCAAAACTCTACTGCTTATTGGAGAAGTCACCTGTTGCCATAGCTAGTGTTAGCATCATGCTGTGTGAAATTAGGAATAAACATATTAGCATGCTTGTGTAGAATGTCTTTCTGGTGATATTTTAATAAGATGGCTAACTTATGTATTTATTTTACTGAGGGCGGGCAGAAGTGTTGTTTTAGCCCCTGTTTATTAGCCTGTTAGTCTGTAAACAATACATCTCAAAAAATAATGGACAAAGTTCAACGGGACTTGTTACAGAAATAGGGTATGGCCCATTCGTCTTTCAAGAAGATGCAGATCCTCATCCAGATCCTGAAATTCTTTAAAGTATCCATTAACTTTGGGAGGTAGGATGAATTGTTTAAGAATGTTGTGGATGTTTTATTTAGGACATTGTTCATTGTTTTAGACTGTTGTGGATTGTCTCAGCTGCTGTGGTGGAATTCGTTACAGCTGTCAAACTGTGAGCAGAGTTTTCAGAGCAGGTTGTTGGACGTGGATTAACCTGAAGCCTGCTCAGTGAGATGGGAGGTCTTAATTAAAAAGGTTTCTTTTTTCAGCTTTGAGTTACAGAGGCAGGGAAAAGCCTCAAAGTAGAGTTGCGTCATTGTAATATAGTTGCAGGAACACAGCGTGGTGGAGCTGTGTGCCCTCTTCACCTGTTTCTGCTGTTACACCATATTTGGTTTATGCTGTGGACAGAACACTGTACAGTACAAAGTTTTCCATAGATGCCCTGACAATCCATAGTTAGCATTTAGCACATTAAAGCAAATGCATTCTCAGGATGTGGGCAACATTATCATGCAGCATTCCTGGCCCATTCTTGGTTCTCTGAGAGAGAAGATTGAGGTGCCTTATCTTGTTAGTTCATCTCAGAGGGTATTATGTGTCGTCCATGTAGTTCAGGTATGGATGCCAGTAGGGTTACTGACTCAGATTGGACACATTCCAGGAGGATTCATCACATGACCTTCTGCCTCTAACCACAGCCACTGCCTTTTACATCGCAAATCAGGCAGGACACAAATTGTCAGCCCACCCACCGCTCTGAAATTATTAATTCACAATCTATTAAGCTTGTTAATGACCCAATCATCTGCAATTTTTCATTGCCCGCTTGTCAGGAAGATATAATAATTTACATAATATTATTGGAATTTATTCTAAAGTAGAATAATAGTGGGATGTGTCTATATGTGCCTGTGTGTGTGTGTGTGTGTGTGTGTGTGTGGTGTGTGTGTGTGGTGTGTGTGTGCCTGTGTGTGTGGTATGTGTGGTGTGTGTGTGTGTGTGTGTGTGTGTGTGTGGTGTGTGTGTGTG
>NC_054496.1:7267605-7302605 GCF_017639515.1 Carcharodon carcharias | reverse complement strand
CAGCCCATGGAAATTAGGGAGTCCTCACTGGAGGGGGGAGGGTTTGGGGCAAAATTAGGCATCTTCAATATTAGAAAGCAGACTGGTCCAGGAAAACACCATGAACTTTGCCCTCACGTACCCACACATGCAAATCATTTTCACTCACACTGGCCCCATGAGCTGCCACCTCTCGAGCGTCGCCGTGGTTACTTGCAATAAGCTCATCTTCCTCCACTCACGCGTAATTATATCACATTGCTTCAACATTACCCAGGTAAACAACTTACACGCAGTGAAGAAAAGAGTTGACGTTTCGAGTCCTCATGACCCTTCGACAGAAGGGTCATGAGGACTCGAAACGTCAACTCTTTTCTTCTCCGCCGATGCTGCCAGACCTGCTGAGTTTTTCCAGGTAATTCTGTTTTTGTTTTGGATTTCCAGCGTCCGCAGTTTTTTTGTTTTTAACTTACACGCAGTGTTGCACAAAAACAACTTATTCTGCAGCAAGGTGCGGAATAGACCCTGCTACTCTTCATTCCCATTGACCTCCCAAACCAGTTTGGGGGCACAGGAGAAGGGGCACCTGGGGGTCTGCAATATAAATTTCGAAAGAGACTCATCCATGGAGTTCTTTCCCACCCATCAAATTGACTGGCCTCACAAAGACATGGTAAAGGACTGGAGATCATTATGAGCAAGTATGTGTGGCTTGGGAGGATAAAGGAACCGGGGAGGGATATCAAAGTTTGTGATAATGGTGACTAAAATATTTTTTTAAAGAAACAAATTGTTACATTCTATCCTTAAGAGATAATAATAATTAAGTACAGAAGACTGCATTTGAATATTCTGTGATTAATTATGAGCACCGCTATCATCCTCATCTGTTTCCTGTCTCTGTCATACTTTCTCTGATGTCCGTCTATGTTCACATGTTTTACAAACTATGAACTTGCTGTACAGATGTAAAAAGAGAACAAACAAGACAATTCAAGCAGGAACACCCCTCCATCCAGCCTAACTCCGGGGCCCATGGGCTCTGAGACGATGTGATCATTGGCAAAAGCGGTTGCACATAGTCCGATCGAGTCCAAATTGGAGTCTGGTCAGTTTGGATTATAGCACAATGGAACCTTCTATCTGTGCCAAGTTTCTATTTAATTAAGCTGGAGGAGTGAGCTGCTATCTCTGTCTTTTGAACTGGATTTCAACTTAGCTCAGATGCAATGGGACAGCATTTCATCACCCACGTTCGCTTCTCCTCAGCTCCCCCCTCAATCCTGCACAGAGAGAGAGAAACTGACCTGATGATTCAGAATGATAGCTTACTTTTTCACTCCAAACTCAATCCTTCTTACTCCTCAACACATGACAGCCATGTCTGCACTTCCCACACCTGCATTTAAGATCACAGCAAGTGGATAGCTTTGGCCGGGATTCAGGGAGATGCACAAGGAGCAATGGGGGAACAGTGACAAGTGGAGATTTCTTCCTTGTTCAACATGTGCTGGAGAATTGATTCCAATTCGTCATGTCTGGTGTCAGTTGTGAGGTTCTCTAGGTAATCAGATACTGAAGCAGTCCATGTCCAAATGCAGCAAGACCTGAACAATATCCAGGCTTGGCTGACAAGTGGCAAGTAACATTCACAACACACGAGTGCCAGGCAATGATCCATCTCCAACAAAAGAGAATCCAACCATTGCCCCTTGATGTTCAATGGAATTACCATCACTGAATCCCCCACTATCAACATCCTGGGGGTTCCCATTGACCAGAAATTGAACTGGACAAGCCATATAAATACTGTGGATACAAGAGCAGGTCAGAGGTGAGGAATCCTGCAGTGAGTAACCCATCTCCTGATTCCCCAAAGCCTGTCCACCATCTACAAGACACAAGTCAGGAGTGTGATGGAATACTCTCCACTTCCCTGAATGAGTGCAGCTCCCACAACACTCAAGAAGCTTGACACCACCCAGGACAAAGCAGCCCGCTTGATTGGCACCACATCCACAAACATTCACTCCCTCCACCACCGACACACAGTAGCAGCAGTGTTTACCATCTATAAGATGCACTGCAGGAATTCACCAAGGCTCCTTAGACAGCACCTTCCAAACCCACAACCATTACCATCTAGAAGGACAAGGGCAGCAGATAGATGAGAACACTACCTTCTGGAAGTTTCCCTCCAAGCCACTCACCATCCTGACTTGGAAATATATCGGCCGTTCCTTCACTGTCACTGGGTCAAAATCCTGGAACTCCCTCCCTAACAGCACCATGGGTGTACCTATACCAAACTGACAAAATCCTGGAATTTCCTCCCTAACAGCACTGTGGGAGCAATTACACCGCAGGGATGCAGCGGTTCAAGAAGGCAGCAGCTCACCACCACCTTCTCAAGGGCAACTAGGGATGGGCAATAAATGCTGGGCCCAGCCAGCGACACCCACATCCCGTGAATGAATAAAGAAAGTTTACTAACCTAGCAACCAGTTGTAGGCAATTTTAGCAGATCAATACTGAGCACAAGCTTGCATCATCCTTCTGTTCACTCATCTAACCTGTTCAATGGATTAGCGCTGCCTTTAATGTAGAAATACCCCATAAATGCAATTATCCAGAATGATACCAGAGTTGAAAGAATAAGATTACAAAGACAGGCTTTCATTTCCGTTAGTATAAAAGATTAAGAGGTGATCTAATCATGCTGTTTAAGGTAGTTATAAGATTTGATAGGGTAGATAGAGAAGAGCTAGTCCCTCTGGTTTTGGGGGGGGGTGGTGGTGGTGTGGGGAGTGGGTTCAGAATATGGGGGGCATAACCTTAAAAGCAGAGCTAGGCTGTTCAGGGGTGATGAAAGGTCAGTGCAATTAAATGTAGAACCCCTCTCAACTCCAGGCCCAGTACATGTACCATAATCCCAAAAATAGTCAACAGGAACACACCGAGCTTAATTGTTTGGCAATTGGCTATAAAATACTTACTGCATTAGTGACGTGTGGTGAGGTAGCTGCTCTGCTGATTTAAGTGCACTGTCCTTTATGCACAAGAACTTGTGTTTGAACTCAAAACCAACCTTATCAGCTGAAAGGTCTCATCCTTTGCTGACTATAAAGTGCGAAAGTTAAACAAATGTGTTCAGCGACACCCAGTTCCCAATGAGTCTTCACCCACAACATACAACTGGTGATAAGAGAAACCTCATTCAGAGGGGTCACCAGAGCAATACTGCATCCGAATCTGAGCAAGATATTTTAGAAAGGATGACAAGGTGTTAGAAAGGGTGCAGAGTAAACGTACTCGAGTGTGAGGAGGAATAAGGGCTGCAGCTGCTGAAGAGACCGGAGCTGTGATTGTTAGAACAGAATAGTTCAAGAGGAAATAGAAGTGCTCAAAATCATGCAAAGTTTTGATATAGATCAGAAATTGATTCTCGTGGCAGGAGTCAGTAACATGAGGAGACAGGTTTAAGGTTGTTGACAAAGGAATTAGAGGGGAGTTGAGGGGAATTTTGCACAGCGAGTTGTTGTGATGTGGAATGCACCACCTGAAAGGAAGCAGATTCAATAGGAACTTTCAAAAGGAAACTGGATAAATACCTGAAATGGAAATACTTCCAGGGCTATAGGGAATTACAGGGAAGTGGGGCCAATAAGATTGCTATTTTTGATGGGCTGAATGGCCTCATGCTTCTATGAGTCAAATGGTTATATCACATAAGCACAGAGGCAGGCCATTCAGCCCAGCTGCGCTGTGTTGCTGTTAATGAGGTGGTGGTGGCATAGTGGGTATTATCATTGGGCTAATATTCCAGGGGACCAGGTAATTCTCTGGGGACCCAGGTTTAAATCCCACTGTGGCATTTGGTGGAATTTGATTCAACAATAATCAGGAATTAAAAGTCTAATGACCACAAAGCCATTTCTGATTGTTGTAAAAACCTATCCAGTTCACTAATGTCCTTTAGGGAAGGAAATCTGCCATCCTTACCTAGTCTGGCCAACATGTGACTATGGGCCCACAGCAATGTGGTTGACTTTTAAATGCCCTCTGAACAAAGGATGGGCAATAAATGTTAGCCTAGCCAGCGATGCCCACATCTCATGTAAGAATTAAAAACTTCCTTCCACCCTGTATCATCTCATCCTATCATCATAACGTTCTTAGGTCATCAATACGGTTTCAGTGAACAGAGTGGGTGTATAAAATGTTCGTTGTGTGTCTATTAGAACAGTGAAAGCAAACGGCAAACAAATTACAGGCTTGGTCTTTGCAAGCATGGGCTTTGTCTTGGGGGAGCACTTTGAGGTTTACCACTCACTGAAAGTACTAGTGACAACACATAGAAACGAGGAGCAGGAGTAGGCCATTCAGCCCTTCGAGCCTGCTCCACCATTCATTATGATCATGGCTGATCCTCTATCTCAACGCCATATCCCCGCTTTCTCACCATACCCCTTGATGGCCCTGATAGCCAAAAAATGATCAATTTCTTTCTTGAATATACTCAGTGACCCGGCCTTCACAGCCTTCTGTGGTAAAGAATTCCACAGGTTGACCACCCTCTGAGTCAAGAAGTTCTTTCCTCATCTCAGCCCTAAATGGCCTACTCTATATCCTGAGATTGTGGCCCCTGGTTCTAGACTCCCCAACCAGGGGAAACATCCTCCCTGCATCTAGTCTGTCTAGCCCTGTTAGAATTTTATACGTTTCAATCAGATCTCCTCTCATTCTTCTAAACTCTAGTGAATGCAGGCACAACTGAACCAATCTCTCCTCATATAACAGTCCTGCCATTCCCAGTACCAGCCTAGTGAACCTTCGCTGCACTCCCTCTATGGCAAGTATATCCTTTCATAGGTAGGGAGACCAAAACTGCACACAATACTCCTGCTGTGGTACCACCAAGACCCTGTATAACTGTAGTAAGACATCCCTATTTCTGAACTCAAATCCTCTTGTAATGAAGGCCAACATACCATTTGCCTTCCTAATTGCTTGCTGCACCTGCCTATTCACTTTCATTGACTGGTGTACAAGGACACTCAGATCTCTTTGTACTTCCACATTTCCCAATATATCACCATTCACACTGAAGCTTATAACTTCACATTTATCCACGTTACACTGCATCTGCCATGTGTTTTCCCACACACACAACTTGTCTAAATAACCCTCAAGCCTCCTAACATCTTCCTCACAATCCTGCCCAGTTTTGTGTCGTCAGCAAACTTGGGAATATTGCATTTTGTTTCCTCATCCAAGTCATTTATATATATCATGAATAACTGGGGCCCAAGCACTGATCCCTGCGGTACACCACTAGTCACCGCTTGCCATCCAGAAAAAGACCCACTTATTCCCACTCTCTGTTTCCAGTCTGTCAACCAATCCTCAGTCCATGCCAGTATATTACCCCCGATCTCATGTGCTTTAATTTTGCCCACTAGTCCCACTTATGTGGGACTTTATCAAAATCCTTCTTGAAATCCAAATATGCTATATCCACTGGTTCTCCCTTATCTATTCTACTACTTACATCCTCAAAAAACTCCAGTAGATTGGTTAAGCATGACTTCCCTTTAATTAACCCATGCTGACTTTGTCTAATCCCGTTAATGCTTTCCAAGTGTTCAGTTACCACATCTTTTATAATAGACTAGCATTTTCCCCACTACAGGTGTTAGGGTAACTGGTCTGTAAGTCCCCCTTTCTTCTCTCCCTCCATTTTTAAATAGTGGGGTTACATTTGCCACCCTCCAATCTGTAGGAACTGCTCCAGAGTCTATACAATTTTGAAAGTTGACCACCTATGCATCCAATATTTGCAGGGCCACTTCCATTAGTACGTTGGGTGTAGATTATCAGGCCCTGGGGAATTTTCAGCTTTTAACCCTGTTAATTTCTCTAGCACCATTTTTTTTACTATTCCTGATTTTCTTTCAATTCCTTCCTCTCACTTTGTTCCCTAATATTTCTGGGAAATTATTTGTTTCCTCTTTTGTGAAGACAGAACCAAAATATGTGTTCAATTCCTCTGCTATTTCTTTGTTCCCCATTATAATTTCGCCTATTTCTGACTGTAAGGGACCTACATTGCTAATCTTTTTCTCTTCACATATCTACAGAAGCTTTTGCAGTCAGTTTTTATGTTCCCTGCAAGTTTACTCTCATGGTCCATTTTCCCCTTTTTGATCAATCTTTTTGCCCACTTTTGCTGAATTCTAAACTGTTCCCAATCCTCAAGCTTGCTGCTTTTTCTGGGAATTTTATATGTCTCCTCTTTGGATCCAATACTATCCCTAATTTCCTTTGTAATCCATGGTTGAGCCATCTTGCCTGTTTTATCTCTTGTCAATGGGAGCAATGTGCAGTGATAAACGAAGAGTATCTCACAATTTTGAGTATATTGACTTGTGAGTGCAATCTTTTCTAACATCTACTGGAAGCACTTCACAGAAAAAGAACTCTGAAACTCTGCGTTTAAAGGGACAGTATCTCCCACAGCCTGTGCAGTTTTCCCAGTAACATTGGAAATTTAAAATACCATCACTAATTCTACTCTTCATGGCTGGAAAGACCTCAAACTACAAGAAACTTGTTTTTCGCAGGGTCACATTTTTCACAGTCAGAGACAAAATCATTCACAATAATTAAAATAAAAACAGAAAACACTGGAAATACTCAGCAGGTCAGGCAGCACCTGTGGAGAGAGAAACAGAGTGAACTGTCGGGATCTTCTGGTCCCCTCCAGTTGCAGGCATCATCGATTGACTTTTGGCCACTCTCCAAATTTTCCTGTCCCACCCGTGATGATGTCCGCAGCTGGCTTGACCGGAAAATCCTGCCAAATGTTTCAGGTCAATGACCTCTCATCAAAACTTTATATTTATTCTCAGGCATCGGTTTGGCCATCAAATTTGGAATGTCAATCAGGCTGTGCCCCATTGAGTAAGAACCTTCCGGCAGCCTCTGCAAATTGTAGGGCTTGGCTTAGAGTACTTTTGGTGGGTTGAGGGTCCTCCAGTCTACAGCACAACTCAACAAGGCTCCTTCGACAGCACCTTCCAAACCCACGACCTCTACCATCTAGAAGGACAAGGGCAGCAGAGACATGGGAACACCACCACCTGGAAGTTCCCCTCCAAGCTACTCACCATCCTGACTTGGAAATATATCGCCGTTCCTTCATTGTCGTTGGGTCAAAATTCTGGAACTCTCTCCCTAACAGCGCTGTGGGTGTACCTACACCACATGGACTGCAGCGGTTCAAGAAGGCAGCTCAACACCACCTTCTCAAGGACAATTAGGGATGGGCAATAAATGCTGGCCCAGCCAGTGATGCTCACATCCCATAAATGTTTTTTTTAAAATGCAGGTTAAGTGGTGTATTCGAAATGTCTCAACCAATAGTACATGAAGCATAAGTTCAAATGACAATTTGCGAATATCAATTCAGTTTATAAAAATGAAAAGTTTGGAATCAGTGGAACTGACCACAAAGAATCATATTCAACGTGAAACATTAACTCTGTTTCTCTCTCCACAGATGCTGCCAGACCTGCTGAATTTTTCCAGCACTTTCCCTTTTTATTTCAGATTTCCAGCATCTGCAGTATTTTGCTTTTATGAGCATGAAGCCGTTTGGCTTGTTGTAAAAACCCAACAGGTTCTCTGGCCCCTCCTCGGGCTGGGAACACACCCAGCTTGGCCTATGGGTGACTCCAGGCATGCAGCGATGTGATTGGCTCTGAAATGGCCTAGCAAAACCTGTCATTTGGATCAAAACTGCTTATGGGGCGGCTCACCACCATCTTCTCAGGGCAACTAGGGGCTGGCATTGCAAGTGAAGCCCGCATCCCATGAATGAATAACTAGAGTAAATTCATGCCACTCAAACTGACAAGAGGAGCCAGTTTTGAGATGGCAGAAGGCTGGGCATGACATCAGCCCACAACTTGCACATCAGCGTCCCGCAGTGTGACATTGTTGGGTTGTTGCCTTTCCTGTGGTGTGCCACCACTGCTAAGGAGCACAAAGACAGCCCATCCTCATTGGACATTGGGTCACCAACTCTGACTGGATAAATTCCTGGAAGTTTGATCACGTGCACCCCTGTCTCCAGATGCCCCACCCCTGCATGCCCCTCATCAATGGCCTAGAACCCACCCTCATTGTTGAACACTTTCCCCACCAATCGGAACGCTGACAGACCCTTTCTTACCCAATTGGATAATTGTTGACTGTGTCAACCCTGCCATGTTGCCCATCTCTAATATTTTGAGACATAGAAAGAGAAAGACTTGCATTTATACAGTGCGTTTCACAACCACCGGGATGTCTCAAAGCGCTTTACAGCCATTGGGGGACTTGTGAAGCGTTGGGCGGAATGTTCTGCCCCCCCCTCCCCCAATCAACACCAGCGGCCATCTTGGCAGGTGGGACGGGAAAATTTGGAGAGCCGTTAAAAGTCAATAGCTCTCCGAATGTTCCCGTCCCACCCGCTACAATGCCCACCGGTGTTGGGGGCCGGAAAATCCCACCTGTAGTCACTGTTGTAATGTAGGAAACACAGCAGGCAATTTGTGCACAGGAAGATCCCAGAAACAGCGACATGAAAATGAGCAGATAACCTGTTTTAGGGATGTTGATTGAGGGATAAATATTGACGAGGATGTTGGAGGTAACTCTCCTGTTCTTCTTTGAAATAGTGCCGTGGGATCTCTTCCATCCACCCAAGCAAGCAGGTGGGGGCTTCGGATTATTGTCTCATCCAAGAAGGCAGCACCCCCGACAGTGCGTTGTTCCCTCAACTGCACTGGGGGTGCCAGCCTTGAATTTTGGTGCAAGGCTTAAATCCAGAACCTTATCATTCAGAAACAAGAGTGCGACCGACTGAGCTACAGATCACAATGAAATAAAACTTTCAAAGCTTTCAATGAAGATGAAAGAAACGTTCATTTTCTAATGCCTGCTATAATTCTTCTCCTGAATGCTGCTCTCAGCCATAGGCTGGATATTAATCTTTATTTGCTGGCGACTCAAGAGGATTCCTAAACGCTAATGGAACATGTAGCGCTTTTGAAATGTGCTGGGTGTCGTAATGCTGCAACTTCTATTTCTCCACAGAATCTGACTGTTGCACCGATTGCAAATAAAACGCTTCTGTGATGAGCTTCAGTGTCAACAAGAGCCTTTGACACACAGTAGTTTACCCAAAGTCATGATATCTCCCTCACATGCTCCGTGTTGGTGCTAGTCTGTTTCCGAGGTGAAGCTTTAGTTCAGAGTTCAGGCATTCCAGGATTCTTGTATGCAGACCTCCCACAAGTTGCTTCACTCTGGCACGTTTGCCCAGTTTCCACCCTTAAACCATAAAAATAGATCATGGAATGCAAACCAATCAACTCCAAGGATCATCTACGTCGACTACAGATGTGCTGTAAATTTGTCAGTACAATGATTGCTCGAACCAATAAAGCGAAATTGGAAGGGTTTCTTTATAAACCTCTTGGCTCTAAGCACTTGCAAAAATACTTATTTGAAGATATATCTGTCCCTGGGATCTTGCCATACCATTTTTTTTTTTAAACAGATGCCCTGATTTTAGCCAGCTGCATTCTGCTTTGACCAGTTTCAAACTCCAAGCTTTCATTGGCTCAGTATGCCAATGCAGTCCACATGTTTCACTGCACCCAACAACGCCAACCAGAGGTGCAGCATTCTACCCCTGGACTGTGGACTGCACTGAACTCCAGGTGGAGGAGCTACAAATGACCACTGAGTGAAGAGGGGAAAATAACATTTTTTTTTAAAAGTGCAGCTCCCAATTGTCTTCCAGGGATCTCCACCTGGGGGCAGACACCTGTTTGGATAGTTGTTGAAAGCAGTAATGTTCTTACCTGTGACACATTTCTTAGTGAATTCACCTGTCTTGTCACGGTGTCAGCTGTGCTCAGTGGGGTAGCTCTCTTGCCTTTGAGTCACACGTTTGTGGGTTCAAGCCCCACTCTAGACAGAAGTAAATTGTTGTCCTGTGTATGTGCTATTGCTGGTATAATTCAGTCTTCAAGGCTTGTTATTGATCTGAAGCTAATGGAAATAACATATACACAGATTGTGACTTTCTGTGGATTTTCCACATAACCAGGTTTCACCAGGGGTGACTATTTTATGGAACGATGACCCCTCATCAGTTGGCGTGCATGGCTGAGTCCTTGTAAGTCACATTTGGGTGTGTGATTGTGCAGGAACAGAGATATCGGTCTCAAAAGCAATGTGAGTTGAGGGTTCTGTATTTCCAGTTAATCTGGTCCATCTGAAACAGGTCAAGGCAGATCCCATGGCTCTATTCACGATAACTAGACAGGGAAAGATAAAACCGGAGCCTAAACATTACACACTTATAACTTTTATTTGCAGTGATACACATTGCCAACATATAACTCAAAATCCAGCCACAGTTTCAGCCTGTTCCTGTATATAGCAGCACAAGTGACTTCCCAGTTAACACCAGCCAGCTGAATGCAACTGATCATACAATTAATAACCATGACCATTCACACTGCAACAATATCACAACAGTCCCTACTGACTATTTCTAAAAGGTGGAATTAAACAATAACAGACTGGAAAAAATGCTCTGCACCCTGCAGCCTATCCCACACAACTGTGGTGCCTCCTGTACCACGATATATAGACTCCCCAATCCATCAAAAACCTTCCTGGGAGAGGCAAAGAACCAGACCAAAGTCCAGGCCAAGATGAGAGAAGGAAATCGGGAAATCCCTCCACTGCCCCTTAGGAGATCAAAACTAATCCAGGAGATCACCCAGGCCCAGATTTATTCAAAGTGGCCTTTGTCCCAGGCCGAAATTGGTGCAGCTTTTATTGTGAGGGGTCTCAATAGAGTGGATAAGAAGACCATTTTTACCTTGGGGGTGATGGTATTGTAGTGGTGATGTCTCTGGTCTAGTAATCCAGAGACCCAGGCTGGTATTCTGGGGATATGTGTTCAAATCCCACCATGGCAGTTGGTGGAAATTAAATTCAATTAATAAATCTGGAATTGAAGGCTAGTTACAGTATGTACATAGCATCATTGCTGTAAAAACCCATCTGGTTCATTAATGGCCTCTAAGGAAGGGATCAGCTTTTGGATGTGGAGAGAATGCTTCCACTTGTGGGAGAATCTAGAACTAGGGGACACTCACTTAAGACAGAGACGAGAGGAATTTTTTTCTCTCAGAGGGTCTCAGATGAGTCTTTGGAACTCTCCTCCTGAAAAGGCGGTGGAAGCAGAGACTTTGAATATTTTCAAGGCAGAGCTAGATAGATTCTTGATTAACAAGGGGGTGAAAGGTTATCAGGGGTAGGCAGGAATGTGGGGTTGGGGTTACTTTCAGATCAGCCATGATCTTATTGAATGGTGGAGCAGGCTCGAGGGGCTGAATGGCCTCCTCCTGCTCCTAATTCATATATTCGTATGTATGTATGATTGAGGGGTCAATAAATGGATGTAGGGGGTTTAGAGGGGATTTGATTTTTTTTCATTCAGAGGATCTAAACTCACTGCCTGAAAAGGCAGCAGAGGTAGAGACAGAGACAGAGACCCTCACAGCATTTAAAAATTCATTGGACATGCACTTGTATTGCCATAACCTACAGGCCAAGACCTGGAAAATAGGACTAGCTAGATAGCTACTTATCACCCAGCATGGATAGGATGGGCTGAATGTCTTCCTTCTATGCAGTAAATTTCTATAATTCACTCGAAGGAATTCAGCGAATCAACCTCATGGTAAAAACCCAAACAAAAGTAAAATAACGCAGGAGCTGGGGAATAAATGGAGAAGAAATTGCTGGAAATACTCATTAGGTCAAGCAATATCTGTGTTGAGAGAGAAACAAAGTTAACATTTCTGTCGTCAGGTGTTTTGAAACTGACACCCATACCCCAAGAATGAATTAATAAAGGGAGAATGCTTCATGGAGAATCGCCACTGGCACCTTCTCAAATCAATCATTATGGCCCCACCAGGCGTCCACACTCTGAGAATGAATAAACCAGAAACTGTGGAACTTTCAACAATTTCCCAATGAAATTCAGACTCTACCTCTTAGCTGGAAAATCGTTCTCATGAGATAAGATGATGCTTGAAAACATTACATAAAATGTCCTGTGAAACTCTTCACATAGCCCATAGTTGATTCGCATGCAGGTCTTGCCTTGAGAATGACTCCATCTTAAAAGAGTTTATGGAAGTTTCAAAGGCTCAAGTCTGGCCCAGCCAGTGACATCCACATCCCATGAATTAATTTTTTTAAAACTTCCACAAACTTTTGCAAGTTAGACAGCCAGTTTTAGAGGATTATATGCATTTAATTATTCAACAAAATTCCAAAGTTATGATAACAAGTTACCATCAATGTTAAGAGATTCTTCTCATTGGAATTAGACACTTAAAGCATTATCTCAATGCGTTTGTCTATTTTTGAAATACTTCCAATTTAAATGAAACTGTTTATACAAAATTCCTTGTGAAGCCCATTTTCTGAGCTTACTTCAGTGTGTGAAACAGAGAAGCTGTACAAAGATGTTCCCCTCCTAATATAGTGATCAAAATGTTGGTGTCAAAATCAACACTGGATCTCTCATTGTGTATATAGCTCTGTCACATGCGGTTTCCAAATTTGTTCAATCAATTTCTTTGGCTACAGGATGAAAGGCGAATACACAGCCCACACAAATTAGCAAACAGTGATACCAAGCCAAAGAAGTAGAATAGAATTACATGATTCCCAGAGGCAGTTACTTAGGTTGGGAACAAGATAAGTCTGTCTCAATATTGACTTCAGGTCATTTAGAGAAGACAAATAAACATCACTTAGTCAAATATCCAACTCTATGCCCGAAGGATTCAGGGTTTGAGTTGACAATTATGATTCGATGTATTCCTTGAAGTGTCTACACATGGCTTTCTGTCTCCAGGAATCCCGCCCTCACACCCTGGCAGGGAAGGGAATGAGGGACTCAAGGGGCAATGCCCTGATGGGGAATGGGGAAAGTGGAGGTAATTGGAAAATGAACACAATCTTCATTATCTGACTGGCTGATCCTTGACCCAGTCAAACCTGTCTCCAATTCTTCTAAAGCCGGTTAAACAAATTAGTTCATAAATTACAATTTGTTTCGGTTACTCTGTTCATTTTTCTTCCTACGTAGAATTTCCCAATGATTAATCCTTCGTTCCTGGAGGCTCCAGGGCTGGCAACCTGATTGAGGGTGCATGTTTAATTTTTGGGTGGTGTGTTTTATGCATAATCGATGCAAGGAGTGACTTTACTGAGGAACGGAAGATTTGTCCACTGTCTACATCCTGTGTGAACAAAGATCAAAACAATGTGCCCCTATTAATGTTAACAGTCAAGATCAGACCAGTGCCCCTTACAACTATAAAATGTCAAACAAAAACAGAAAGTTCTGGAAAAACTCAGCAGGTCTGACAGCATCTGTGGAGAGAGAAAAACAAAGTCAATGTTTCGAGCCCCTTCCAAACCCACAACCTCTACCATCTAGAAGGACAAGGGCAGCAGATAGATGGGAACACCACCAGCTGGAAGTTCCCCTCCAAGTCACTCACCATCCTGACTTGGAAATATATCGGCCGTTCCTTCACTGTCACTGGGTTAAAATCCTGGAACTCCCTCCCTAACAGCACTGTGGGTGCACCTACACCACAGGGGTTCAAGAAGACAGCTCACTACCACCTTCTCAAGGGCAATGAGGGATGGGCAATAAATGCTGGCCCAGCCAGCGACACCCACATCCCGTGAATGAATTAAAAAAGACCTCAACCAACATCACTAAAATTATCACATTGCTGCTTGTGGGATCTTGCTCTGTACAAATCGGCTGGTGCATTTCCTGCATTACAACAGTGGCTTGACTTCAGAAGTACTCCATTAGCTATAAAGCACTTTAGAACATCTTAAGTTGTAAAAGGCAGTAGTTTTTGTTTCGGTTATTAAACAGTGGACACTTTTTTTCACCAACCTAACTCCTAGAGTTGAAAGCTAAAACTAACTTTATTGAATGGAGCCACCAGTCCTCCAACCTCCTGCCCCTATAAATTTATTCTGCAAGTTAAATTCCAATTGCTAATCCTCAAAATAGCAAAGTATTCATCACAGCAATCTTTTTGGTTTTGATAATGAGATCGCATCAATAGGGGTAGGGCCAGTATTGACAAGAGACCAGAGTATTATGGGCAGAATTTCTCGCTCCAGAGTGTGGGTGCAGTGCCCGACATGCTCAAGCGTGAAATAGCGGGCGATGTCGAGCAAGCGTCCCAACCTTATCGTGCACTCGCATGATGTTTCGGTCTGCAGGCGGGCGCCAGAGTCAGTGGTGCACCCGCCAACAAGTAAGAGGCCCTGTTAAGGCCATTAACATATTAATCATTAACGTATTAATCAACTGTGACCTTTCACTGCCCGTCCAACGTTACGGTTAGCGGGTGGGAAAAATCGGCCTGGAGGCCTTTGCCTTTTTGGGGAAACCTCATCCAAGCCGGGGATGAGGTTTCCGATATTAATTTAAAAAGTTAAAATGTTTGGGCAGAATTTGCATCCGCTATATGTTCTGCCTTCAGGGAGCTTTCTGTGAGTGCTCCACCCACCCCCCTGTGCCCTCGCTGACTTCAGCGCTCGCCCTCCTCCTGCACCTCCCACCCCGGCCACTCTGAGCCTTTCAATGTGCCTTTCACGCCGGCTGGCCGTTAACTGGCAGTCGGGGGTCCCTCCGTTCCATGGCCACTCTCGGGGCTGCCAATCGGCAACGCCCACCGAACTGAAACTCCTGCCCTATAGACATTACAGCACAGGTGGAGGCCATTCCACCCAACATGCTTCTGCTGGTCCTCACTCAGCAGCTACAGCTGTCGACTTTAATTCTATTTCCTTTGCCCTTTGCTCAAATCATTTAATATTCTTCCTTTTTAAATGCATGACTAATCCACTTTCAAATGATGCTGTCATCTCGAACTCATTAGGCACATATAGGAATGTGGGACCGTAGGAATTGGAAAATGCCATTCAGCCCATCAAGTCCATTCTACCATCCTGGCTCATGGCTCATCTGTATCATAACTCCATCTATCTGTCTTGGTTCCACAACCCCTATCACCCTTAAGCAGCAAAAATCTATTGATCTCAACTTGATCCTCCAACCCCTACAGCTTTGTTAAAGGGAAAAGGATCCCAGATTTCCATTGTCCTTATCCTTTCATGGGATGTGGGTGTCGCTGGCAAGACCAACATATGTTGCCCATCCCTAATTGCCTTGGACTAAGTGGCTTGCTAGGGCATTTCAGAGGGCATTTAAGAGCCAATCGCATTGCTGTGGGTCTGGAGTCACATGTAGGCCAGACCGGGTAAGGACAGCAGATTTCCTTCCCTAAAGGACATTGGTGAACCAGATGGGTTTTTGTAACAATGGATGATAGTTTCATGGTCACCATTACTGCGGCTAGCTTTCAATTAAAGGCTTATTAATTGAACTTAAATTCCACCAGTTGCCATGGTGGGGTTTGTACCTGGGCCTCTGGATTACTAGCCCAGCTTTATTCCCATCTCCTGCCTCTTACCTGAAGAAGTGTCTCCTGACATCACCCCTGAATGGCCTGACTTTAATTTTAAGGCAATTCCACCTCACCTCGTTCTAGATTCTCCCCACCAGAGAAAATGGTTTCCCTCTCTCCGCACCTATCAAATCCTTTAATTGTCTTAAGCAATTAAATCACCCCTTAATATTCTATACTCAAAGTAATGCAAGCCTAGTCTATGTACCTTCTCCTCATAATTTCATACTTTCAGAGCCTGTATCATTCTGATCAGCTGCCCCGATCTCTAGGGACAATATGTCCTTTGTGAAGAATGGGGCCCCGAGCTGAATGCTGCAGGTAGAGTCTAACAGGAGCTTTCTATAATTCTAACATCAGTCCTGACCCGCAGCAATGCGATTGGCTCTTAAATACCCTCTGAAATGCCTCAGGTGAAGGCCAAAAACCCCTTCACCCTTTTCATTAGTTTTTGTGCTGATTCACTTAGGGTTTGGTGATTTCTGAGCCTGGACCTCTCTCAGCTCCTCCACATCTAGGCAAGTGTTTCCACGAGGAAAAATATTCGCCTAAATTCCTCTTATCCAAATGTGATATAAAAGAAAATGATGCAGCCATCCCACACACCTCCTCCGGCGAAATATAGCAAAGTTTGATCATGATGACATTGCCACTTTAAAGAGCAGAACTCATTTTCCCTGACACCATCCATACTCCCATGTAAGCCAAGCTAAATTTACAATATTCTTTTGTTATATTCCCTTTAGAACAAACCTAACTCACAACGTGTACCCATTGCTCAGAACTCAGGGCAGTAAATTTAACCCCGGCCCATGACTTTTGGACTTGGCAAGGTGAGGTGGTTAACCTGCTTTCTCCATCCCTATAAACTTTTGCATTACCTGGGGCAAACTCCATGGTAACCCATACTTCTGAACCTGCTATAGAGGTCACTCGATCCACGTTAACAACTAACCAACACACCGCGCCACAAAGCCATAGAACTGGGAAAAGGCGCCCTGTGCTGATACCAATTCAGCAGCTCGAAATATATCGTTGGTGACTTTCATTTCCCTCGGGTTCTGTGCAAATTAAAATTGGGAGCAATGTAGAATGGACAGCTGAATTAGTGTCATCTATCTTACAAGATGAGCCAAAGTCAAAGTTATCCCAATGGGTTCACCAAATCAGTTGCACCATTATAACGGCTCAGTGGTAACATGTGCACATCTGAGTTAAAAGGTTCTGACTTCAAAACCCCACTCCAGTAATTTGAGCAGAAAATCCAGGCTGACACTCCCAGTGCCAGAACTGAGGGAGTGCTACACTGTCAGTGATACCATCTTTCAAATGAGGTGTTACCTTGAGGTCCAGTCTGCCCTCAGGTGGCGGTGACGGGTACTACAAAACTATTTCAAAGAAGAGCAGGGGAATTATTCCCAGTGTCCTGCTCAATATTTAGCCCTCAATCCACATCATTAAAACAGATTAGCTGGTCATGACCACATTGGTCTTTGTAGGAGCTTGCTGTGTGCAAATTGGCTGCCTTGTTTCTTCCATTACCACAGTGACTGCATTTCAAAAGTGGATGTAAAATGCTTTGAGAAGTCTTAATAAGTCCTTTAGTTTCCATCTTACATGTTTTTAAATCAAGACACACCCCACTGTCTCCTCCTTTAACTGATAACTGTGGATCTCTTCACTTTCACCAGTCTTTCCATAAACAGCCTATTAAGTCCTAAAATACGGCAGAAAGCCTCTTCCTTCTTCAATAAGACAAGCTACATTAACAAGGGTGACAGGTTTTGAAGTGGGAGTACTGTCCTAGAAATGGAGCTACACAATTTATCTTCTCACTTCCTCTGATTTTCACCAGTGGGTGCTCAGGCCTCAGCATTCTTGTTCATATCACCCTTCACACCACCTCACCCCCAACACCAACCCACCCACCACATCACCCCATCCAATATCCAAAACATAGACACTCCTTAATTTCTATATCACTGACTCTAATAAATCTGAGTGGGGTGATGAACACCAACTGAGGCTGGGATATTTAGCGGTGAACTTATTTACATGGTTCCTGGCCATGCAATATTGCAAAGAGGATGTTAATCCTTTTAAAATAAACAGTTTATAATCACACATATTTTACGTTGAGTGCATTACATTCTCCTCTGAATCCTTCCTGATGTACTTGTATCCTTGTCGATGCCAAGCGATTCAGACTGCAGGCTATATGATGGAGCAGGGGTCTGCAACCTGCCGCTCTTTAACATCAAATTTATGGCCCCCAACCTTTTTCACTTGAATCATATTACCCTGAAAAAAAGACTAAAGTATATTAAGTCAAGTCAATAATCAAATAGATGGCAACACCACTCTCCTTACTGGGGGTGATTCAACGGCTTAACCAGATTTAACTTCAAAACTGCATTTTCAAGGATTAATTTGGACAATATTTGGTAACTATGGTTTAAAATGATAAATTAAAACTTCAAATCATCCTCATCAGTGCAGTCTCCTAGTTGTTGACAGTTGATACAGTTCATAGATGTTAAAGAATTTAGAATTCACAAAAAAAGAGTTTACTAAATTATAGAAATGATATTAGGAGAAATATCACACACAGCAGGCTTGCTTCACTTGCTAAGGAATTTAGCAGCCGTGTTTTTATTGCAGGGATAAAACGCTAATCATCGTGCTGCACTTTATGGTTTCAAATGGTTATTTTAATGATAAATATTCCCATGCTCTAAATAAATCTATTCAAGTGGTAGAACTACATCACAGTTATAGTGTAGGAATTATAGTTTTGTTAAACATAGGGCTGTAGCTTTAAGAACAATCCTGTGTGGTAAGATCACCTGATCAGTGTTAACCAATCAGTTAGTGGCACGTGAACCTCTAGGGGAGGGTTCTTCTTTAGTTATGGAGTTTGATGCACACGTGTAGCTGCTGTTGCTGTCTTGTAAATAAAGTTCAATGTTTCCACCAAGAAAAGTTGCCTGGAAAATCAACTCTATAACAAATAGACAATGCCTCTGCTTCGAGGGTCAGGTTTTATGGCTGCGACCATTGTTGTTTCTAATGTAGCTAAGATGATGACTTATTCTGAGTCTGCTATCCTCTTTCTATCTGTCTCTGCTGTAGGTACTCCGACCAGGAGCTCTCTCATGGTATGTCACACTCGTCAGTCTTACACCATCCTCATCATCCAGTGGAGCTCATTTGCAACCACTCAGTGACATCCATCATCCAACAACACCTATAGGTCCACCCCTCTTGTCCGCTAGGAGAGAGAGAGAGAGCGCGTTCTGTAATTTTTCAGCTCTGATCAAATAGCCAAAATACTGACATGTTTTTTTCTGGGAGTCAATTTTTAGAGGTCTTTATGCTCTTGGAATTTCCAGCACCTCTTCATTTGCCTTATGGTCTGTATGTGGAATTTTTTAAGCAGGGACTTAGCATCCACATTTCAAAGGCTTCCACCATTTCCTTCCACAGGTCTTTATTTTTTGTCCATGTTTCTGAGGTACACAGGAAAGTGAATGGAACGTGACACCTTAGGAGCGTTTTCCTTGTTAGAAACGTATTGGAAGTGTTTTTATCACAAGAATCAGTTGAAAAATTGCCTTTAGCTATCCTTACTTGAGTTTGAATGAATTCCAAAACTTCCTTTTCTTTCTGTTTGTTTGCATGTTCTGAAATATTTCCTTGTTTTTAAAATGAGCTTCCGGCATCCCCCATACAGCATGGCTTTCTTGTTGCAACTCGTCTTTTAGGTAAAATGGAATATACTTTGCCTCCTCCTCAAAGCTTGGAAAACATCCCACAAACTGGCTGTAGGATTTTCTCCATTACAAGAGTCCACACACTTTCAAAGCGCCTCACTGGCTAGAACCAGCTTTGGGGGCAGCCTGAGGTCACGAAAGACGCTATAGAAATGTAAGTCATTTCTTTATTTTTCAACAGGTAAAGCCCAAAGAGTTTCCCTCTGCTCCAGCAGTGCCTTCAGCAGGTATCAGTTAAATCTCTACTTGACCTTCTGCTCACGCCCTTTACACTTGCTGCCCTCTTCTGCAGCCAGTCCACAGCCAATTTAAGCCAAGTCACCGAATTCATGCTCAATAGTCTAAGCTGAGGTCTGTCCAGTGACTCACTATAACCTCTGTAAAAATAAATAAATAACATGGCATTTATATTGCCTTTCAAAGCTAGATAATACCACCGATTGCTCACTGAGGATTGGTACACTGTTAAGGGAAAGCTCTGGCACTCCTGATACCCCCCCCCCCACCCCGCCCCATTACTTTGAAGTGCTCCACATTATAGAACTAAACTAATAACAGCATCCTGAGCTGAGATTGAAAAGACATCTGGATCCACGCTTGTCTGAAAACCTGGTGATTTTGAGTTAACCTGAAAGATAAGTGTGCTCGGGGGAGGGGGGTGGAGAGCAATACAAGAGTCTTTCCAAACCTTCACTCCCTTCTTCACTTTGCTGTGTCTAACATCCATCATCCTCAGTTAGTTATTTTTGACTTCTATTAACTTTTCCTTTAACATGGGAAACCTAAGTGACAGTCATACATACCCTAGTGAAAGATGTGCATTTATATAGCACCATTTGTGACTTCAGGATGTGCAGGCCTCCAATAGCGAATGAAGCACTCATGAGGTACATGCATCACTGAAACATTTGCATATTGTAAGCTAAACAACAGCAAGATAAAGAACTAGACAATCTGTTTTAGTAATGCTGGTTGGGGGAGAACCATTAGCTGGAACACCACCATAAACCATCCTGAACCTGGTTAAATGGTGGCTGTTCAGCAGTTTTCAACTGGGGAACTTTGCTGTCAATCCCTCTCAGGACAGTTCTCTTATGTGGGTTTTCCACTCCTCATTGATCCCAGTGCCAAGCTGGGAAGGACATCCCAAAGCCATCGGCACAAACAGCAAGGCAAACCCAGGGCAAAGTGCCAGAATTAAAGGGTGCACCACCCGGGAGTGATCCAGTGATTTTTCTGTAATATAATAACAATCACATTTGCGGCAAAGGTGAAATTATTATCAAAGATGATCATAAACTGGTAATTAAATTTCTATAAAGTTTTTGACTCGTTATTGTTGGGAACATTGAGATTCTGGAAAACTCTAAAATTCAGCAGCGACAGCAAGTGAAAGCACGTCATCAGGCCCTCACCCTTCTGCAGAATTCCACTTTCTTTTGATTTCAATTTCTTATCCAAACTGTTCAGCATACAATAAATCTGGGGTGTTTCACTGTGGGAACTCTTGAGTGTTTACTGTAACAGAGCGACTCTGAAACAACACGGAGGGACTTTTTATTATTCATTCACGGATGTGGGCTTTGCTGGCTGGATCAGCATTTGTTGCCCATCCCTAATTGCCCTTGAGAGGGTGGTGGTGAGCTGCCTTCTTGAACCACTGCAGCCCATGCAGTGTAGGTACACCCACTATTAGGGAGGGAGTCCCAGGATTTTAACTCAGCGACAGTGAAGGAACGGCCGATATATTTCCAAGTCAGGCTGGTGAGTGGCTTGGAGGGGAACTTCCAGGTGGTGGTGTTCCCCATCTACCTGCTGCCCTTGTCCTTCTAGATGGTAGCGGTCGTAAGTTTGGAAGGTACTGTCGAAGAAGCCTTGGAAGTTGCTGCAGTGCATCTTGTAGATGGTACACACACTGCTGCTACTGTGTGTTGGTGGTGGGGGGAGTGAATGTTTGTGGATGGGGTGCCAATCAAGCGGGCTGCTTTGTCTTGAATGGTGTTGAGTTTCTTGAGTGTTGTTGGAGCTGCACTCATCCAAAATGAATGTTTAATACAAATTTGTTTCAGTGTTATTTCAGCAAATTGTCTATCTCATGTATTCTAAATATTAGACAGGAGACAGCTAGGTTACACTTTCACACCCTAGCATCTAGCATTGTAATTTCAGGGCCAGTAACACTCAAACCAGACACTAAGGTGGGGTTGAGCTGTCATCTGGCTCAGTGGGTAAAACTCTTTGACTAAATAAGGACAATGTGAGTTCAAGTCCCACTCCAGAAACTGGGCACACAAGTCAGTCTGACTCCCAGAGCAGTACTGAGTGGGGGTCCAGGGTATTGGCCCACCAATGACAAAAAACCATCAATATATGTCCAAGTCAGGATGGTGTGTGATTTTGTACTGATGGTGTGCCCATGTGCAAGTGTCATTTGCCATTTAGCCGTTCAAAAGAAAGACCTGCATTTATATAGCACTTTTCATCCAAAGTGCGTTTCAGCCAAGGAAGCATTTTTTTGAAGTATAGGCATTATTGTAATGTAGGAAATGACAGCCAATTTGTGCACAGCAAGCCCCAGAAAGAGCTATGTGATAACGATCAAACAACCTGTTTGCTTGTGATATTGATTGAGGAATAAATATTGGTCAGGATGATAGCAATAACTATCCTGTTGTTTGAAATATTGCCATGGGGATCTTGGTTTAATGTTTCATCCGATAGATGGCACCTCCAACAGTACAACACTTGCCCTGTACTGACCCTCCGACATTGCAGCGCTCCCTCAGTACTGATCCTCTGACAGTGCAGCGCTCCCTCAGTACTGACCCTCTGACAGTGCGGCGCTCCCTCAGTACTGACCCTTTGACAGTGCAGCGCTCCCTCAGTACTGACCCTCTGACAGTGCAGCGTTCCCTCAGTACTGACCCTCTGACAGTGCAGTGTTCCCTCAGTACTGACCCTCTGACAGTGCGGCGCTCCCTCAGTACTGACCCTCTGACAGTGCGGCACTCCCTCAGTACTGACCCTCTGACAGTGCAGCACTCCCTCAGTACTGACCCTCTGACAGTGCGGCGCTCCCTCAGTACTGACCCTCTGACAGTGCAGCACTCCCTCAGTACTGACCCTCTGACAGTGCGGCGCTCCCTCAGTACTGACCCTCTGACAGTGCGGCGCTCCCTCAGTACTGACCCTCTGACAGTGCGGCGCTCCCTCAGTACTGACCCTCTGACAGTGCGGCGCTCCCTCAGTACTGACCCTCTGACAGTGCGGCGCTCCCTCAGTACTGACCCTCTGACTGTGCAGCGCTCTCTCAGTACTGACTCTCTGACAGTGCAGCGCTCCCTCAGTACTGACCCTCTGACAGTGCGGCGCTCCCTCAGTACTGACCCTCTGACAGTGCAGCGTTCCCTCAGTACTGACCCTCTGACAGTGCAGTGTTCCCCCAGTATTGACCCTCTGACAGTGCAGCGCTCCCTCAGTACTGACCCTCTGACAGTGCAGCGCTCCCTCAGTACTGACCCTCTGACAGTGCGGCACTCCCTCAGTACTGACCCTCTGACAGTGCAGCACTCCCTCAGTTTTGACCCTCTGACAGTGCAGCACTCCCTCAGTACTGACCCTCGGTACAGCACTGGGAGAGTTAGCCTGGATTATATTCAAACTTATGAAGGGCATTGATAGAGTAAATAGCATTTAACTGTTTCCATTGGCAGGAGCGTCAGTAACAAGAGGACACAAGAGAAGACAACTGGCAAAAAAAAAGCCAGAGAGCAGACAAAGCATTTTTTTTTACATAGTGAACTTGCTGTGATCTGGAAGTTGCTGCCTGAAAGGGCGGTGGAAGCAGATTCAATAGTGACTTTCAAAAAGAAATTGGATAAACACTTGGAAAAGGAAGATTTTCAGGGCTAATGGGGAAAGAGCAGGAGGAGTGGGGCTAATTAAATAACTTTTTCTAAGAGCCAGTACTGGCACAATGGGCTGAATGGCCTCCTTGTGTGCTGCATAATTCTATGAACCCCTCCCCCCTTCTTCTCCCATTACTCCCCGCCTGATGCTACATTCAACTCTGGACCAGCGACGTTGCCTGAAAATGAGTAGGGATATTAAGGACATTTTTTTTTTTCTCACTCCTACAGGGATTAACCTTAGCCCACACAATTGCCCATTGTAAACTTCAAAACAGAAAATCTTTCACTCATATAAAGTCTGTTGCTTTTATCCCAATCTGGAGTTGAACATTTTCCCACGGGCTCCACTTTTCCCTATAGTTTTCCACCATGCAACATGGATGAGAAGCATCGTGATGGAATATACTCAAGTAATCTGGAAAGGGAATACAGGACAGAGAGGGCTGCCACCACTCGAGGAATGCCCTGGAGACACAGGGAATTGACGATTAACCTCCAGGGCACCACAGAGAGCAAGAACCAGAAGAAATTAGTTATCCGTGTATAGGCTGGGATAGTGGTAGCGTAAGGGGCAGTGAGGGACAAGCATCCCTAGATTGTGTTCAGGAGAATTTCTTACAGTCGCATGTGTCCAGTCCAACAAGAAAGGTGGCACAGCCAGACCTGGGACCTGGTTCTTGGGAATGAGGTGGGCCAAGTAGATCAAGTGACCATTTAGGGGACAGTGATCATCATGCCATAGGGTTTAAGATGATGGTGGAACATGACATTGGTCAATCCAGATTAAGAATAATCAACTGGCAGAGAGTGGACTTCAATGGGGCAAGAACAGGACTGGGCCGGATAGACTGGGACCAAAGGTTAGCAGGAAAAACAGTAGCTGAACAATGGGCTACCTTCAAAGAGGAGATTGTTTGGGCACAGTCAAGGTATGTTCCCTCAAAAGGGAAGGGTAGGGCAAACAAATCCAGAGCTCCCTGGATGACAAAGGAGATAGAAATTAAGTTACAGAAGAAAAAGTGTGCTTACAACAGGAAAGAGATGAACACATTAGAGAGAGTGCAGAAGAGGTTTACGAGAATGGTTCCAGGGATGGGACACTTCAGTTATGAGGAAAGATTGGAGAAGTTGGGGCTGTTTTCCTTGGAGAGGAGAGGGCTAAGAGGAGACTTGATAGAAGTTTTCAAAATCATGAGGGGCCTGGACAGAGTAGGTAGGGAGAAACTGTTCCCGCTCGTAAACGGATCGAGAACCTGAGGGCACAGTTTTAAAGTGTTTTGCAAAAGAAGCAAATACGAGGAGAGAACAAACTTTTTCACACAGCAAGTAGTTAGGTTCTGGAATGCACTGCGTGGAAGTGTGGTGGAGGCAGGTTCAATTGAGGCATTCAAGAAGGCATTAGATAATTATTTAAATAGAAACAGTGTGCAGGGTTATGGGGAAAAGGCAGGAGATTGGCACTAAGTTAAAATGCCCAGGGAGCCAGTGGAGACATGATGGGCTGAATGGCCTCCTTTTACACTGTAACAATTCTGTGATTCTGTGAAAATCATCCTGGAGCTTAAGAAAGTGTTAGTTTTCTTATTTATTGGTTACAAGACTATTGTAGATGGAGGGAGATGAAATATTGTTTGCTTAACAGCCAAAATTCAACCAATCAGATAACAAAGAGTCTGTTCCCTTTCCAACTGGCTGTGGAAAGGTCATGTGCCTGAAGGATGGATCAATGGCATGCATGTGGGGAGCAGGGTGAGGTGTCATGTGGTGAAACCTCCAAGAATACAACCAATCAGACTTGTTGTCCAGGTCTTGCTGCAAATGGACACAGATTGTTTCAGTACCTGAGGACTTGTGAATGGTGCTGAACATTGTGCAATCATCAGTGAACATCCCCACTTCTGACCTTATGATGGAAGGAAGGTCATTGATGAAGCAGCTGAAGATGGTTGGGTCGAGGACACTACCCTGAGGAACTCCTGCAGTGATGTCCTGGAGCTGAGATGATTGGCCTCACTGTTGTAATGTAGGAAACGCAGCAGCCAATTTGTGCACAGCAAGCTCCCACAAACAGCCGTGTGATAACAAAATCCTCTTTTTTAGTGATGTTGATTGAGGGATGAATATTGGCCAGGATACCAGGAAGAAGTCCCTTAGCTTGTCTTTGAGATTTTACATGCACCTAAGGAGGCTGACAGGGTTTCACTTCATACAAAAGATGGCATCTCCAACAATGCAGCATTCCCTTACTGCAGCACTGGAGTGTCAGCCTTGATTATACAATCAAGCCTGTGGCCTGCGGCTTGAACCCACAATCTTCTGGTTTAGAGATGAGTGTGTTACCCACCGAGACACAGCTGACACTCTTCTAGTGAATGGCCATCATCGTCTTATTCTGGATCTTATTATTAAGAATTTTTGCAGTGCACAGGTACAACTGTCAAAAAAAATTGAACAGCACAAAGCAGACAGCATGGCATAGTTGGCATGAACCCCTGCTTAGAAACGTCAAAAAGAAATTCTGATTGGAACTCAACTGAGTCCTGTCAGGGAAAAGGTGCTGAGGGAAGTGTCCCGAAACAGCTTAAATTTCAGAACTTACAATCACATTGATGAAATGCCAAAAATAATGGTGGAGTTTTTTTTAATAATTTAAAGAGATTTGGAATCCTGGTCAGTGAGTAATGAGTGTCATTAGTTAAAGTGGTTTACAGATCTTGGAAGAGAGAATCACATTACCACATAACTCAATAAACAAGGATAATGGTCCTTAACCATGAAGTAGTTATGTAATTGAAGAGTTTGCAAATGTGCCGTTGGCATTCTGAGCCATCCTGAAACAGATAGACGACAATCCTTTGGTGGAACCGCACCAAATCAGACCCAAACCCCTCCATGTCGTGGCTGAGTACGGCTGGATACAGTTGCCTAAAGTGGGGCTTGAGACTAGCTCAGTAAGTGAGCTTACAGCCCAGAGTAAAGGTCAGTCCTACAGGCCCCAGGTAAGTACAGATCACGGGTTGGATCTCCAGATTGCACGTGGACTGGAGGTAAAGATATTCATGCCACAATCCCGCCAGCATGATCAGGATGATGCTGGGGCCAGAAGAGTTCAAATATGATGGCAAGTTACAAAAAATAGGCTTGTATTCCCTTAAGTATAGAAGATGAAGGGGGGATATAATTGAGGTGTTTAAGGTGATTGATAGGTTCAATAGGGTCAATAGAGAGAAAGTATTTCCTCTGGTTGGGGAAAACAGAACAAGGGGGCTGAACCTTCAAATTAGAGGCAGGTCATTCAGGGTGATATCAGGAAGCACTTCTTCACTTGTGCTCTAGGACTTGCCGCATGCCTAGCCAAGCTGTTCCAGTACAGCTACAACACTGACATCTACCCGGCTATGTGGAAAATAGCCCAGGTATGTCCTGTACAAAAAAAGCAGGACAAATCCAACCCGACCAATTACTGTCCCATTAGTCTACTCTTGATCATCAGTAAAGTGATAGAAGTGGTCATCAACAGTGCTATCAAGTGGCACTTGCTTAGCAATAACCTGCTCACTGACAGATAGCTCCTGACCTCATTACAGCCTTGGTTCAAACATGGACAAAGAAAAAGCTGAACTCCAGAGATGAGGTGAGAGTAACTGCCCTTGACATCACTGCAGCATTTGACCAAGTGTGACATCAAGGAGCCCTAGAAAAATTGCAGTCAATGGGAATCAGGGGGAAAACTCTTTGCTGGTTGGAGACGTACCTAGCACTTAGGAAGATGGTTGTGGTTGTTGGAGGTCAATCATCTCAGCTCCAGGACATCACTGCAGGAGTTCCTCAGGGTAGTGTCCTCGGCCCAACGATCTTCACCTACTTCATCAATGACCTTCCTTCCACATAAGATCAGAAGTGGGGATGTTCACTGACGATTGCACAATGTTCAGCACCATTCACAACTCCTCAGTTACTGAAGCAGTCCATGTCTAAATACAGAAAGACCTGGACAATATCCAGGCTTGGGCTGACAAGTGGCAAGTAACATTCACACCACACAAGTGCCAGGCAATGACCATCTCCAACAAGAGACAATCTAACCATCGCTCGTTGACATTCAATGGCATTACCATCACTGAATCCCCCACTATCAACATCCTGGGGTTCAGAAACTGAACTAGATTAGCCATATAAATATTGTGGCTACAAGAGCAGGTAAGAGGCAGGAATCCTGTAACAGGTAACTCACCTCCTGATTCCCAAAACCTGTCCACCATCTACAAGGCACATGTCAGGAGTGTGATGGAATACTCTCCGCTTGCCTGGATGAGTGCAGATCCAACAACACTCAAGAAGGTCAACACTATCCAGGACAAAGCAGCCCACTTGATTGGCATCCCATCCACAAACACTTACTCCCTCCACCACTGACGCACAGTAACAGCATTGTGTATCATCTACAAGGTGCACAGCAGGGACTCACAAAGGCACCTTCCAAACCCATGACCACTACCATCGAGAAGGACAAGGGCAACTGATAGATGGAAACACCACCAAGTTCCCCTCCAAACCACTCACCATCCTGACTTGGAAATATATCGGCCGTTCCTTCACTGTCGCTGGGTCAAAATCCTGGAATTCCCTCCCTAACAGCACTGTGGGTGTACCTGCACCACAGGGACTGCAGCGGCTCAAGAAGGCAGCTCACCACCACCTTCTCAAGGGCAATTAGGGATGGGCAATAAATGCTGGCCCAGCCAGCAATACCCACATCCCATAAATGAATTTTTAAAAATCACAGGAAGGGGAGTGGAAATCTGGACCTCCTCACGTAAAGCTGTTGAGGCTAGGCAGTCAGAGCCTGAAAGAGAAGCAATTTGGAGGAATCACTGCAGCATTTCCACTCTTGGGAAACCAGGAAGGAAAACTGAGAAAGCAAACAAACATTCACCAAACACTCTCAACAAAGTGCAAGACCGTGAGAGATTTGCAGAAAAACAGCCAGTTTAAACAAAGACTTGCATCTACATAATGTCTTTAACATAATAAATGGTCAGCCAAACTTTATTCTAAGCCTCGAGGAGACCTTAGAACACATGACCGAGAGTTGGTCCAAGAAGTGGATTTTAGGGACCGACTTAAAGGGGAGAGAGGTGGAACGGTTTGGGAGGGGTTTTTCCAGAGCTTAGGGCAGCTGATGGCACAACCTACAATGGTAAAATGATTTGGGATGCACAAGAGGCTAGAATTGGAGAAGCACAGATTTCTGGGAGGGAGGTAGGGGCTGGGGACAGTTACAGAGATAGGGAGGGGTGTGGGGGCTGGAGGAGGTTACAGGGATAGGGAGGGGTGTGAGGGCTGGAGGAGGTTACAGGGATAGGGAGGGGTGTGAGGGCTGGAGGAGGTTACAGGGATTGGGAGGGGTGTAGGGGCTGGAGGAGGTTACAGGGATAGGGAGGGGTGTAGGGGCTGGAGGAGTTTACAGGGATAGGGAGGGTGAGGATCATGGAGCTATTTTAACACAAGCACTTTCTTTTAAGATGGAGGACCGGGAAATGTAGAGTTTTTGTTTAAGGAATTATATAATTACTGAAGATGCAGAAAATCTGGATTTATTTTAAAGTGCCAGTCAGGACCAGCAGCTAGAGTGTCAAATCACACACAGACAATCCCAGCCTATGTGAAAGCTAAAAACTTGTACAAACGGCTCAGCTGTAAATTTGCAGTTAGGAAATGGGAGACACACACGGGCGGGGACACGGAATGACTCGATCAAGAAATGGGGAGAGCCATTTAGCACCGTCTGGTAGCCTCTAACCACATCCAGTCAGCCCCCGTTAGCCTTTTTGTATAGCACAGACATCCATTCTTTGCTATCTCCAAAAGGACAATGCCCAGTCTCTGCACTGCAGTTACTGCACAAGAACACAATGATCAGCCCGTTGTGCTGTGGCCTTTGTCTAACTCATGCCATTAAGTTGTAACTGATGGTAAAAGACATATAAACTCTGCTCATTTGAACCTCAATGGAGAAGCGCCTGGAGTGCCCAGCGTTTGCTCCCCACATGCGTAATAAAGGAACCACTTGAATATCGCATCTGGACTCCGAGTGTTGAAATTTTGTACCAGAGTGATCCTCGGACCTTTCATTACTGATCAACCATTCCAACCTACAATACAAGTTCGCCAGGGGCTGGGGGAGTAAACATTTCCTGACTTATGGCTCACTGCTGCTGTTGCCTGTTATGATTAAAGTTGAATGATATCCATTTTGAAACTTGAATCCACTCTATAAGATGATGATAAGATTAGAAATTTGACCCTGTGCCAGGAACTAGATACTGGGGGAGTGCATTCTATACGAAACCCAAGCTGTTTGATGTCTGGGTTCATCATTAATGCAGCTCAAGGACATGTTCCAACTTACATATCACCAATCAACTAATGCTAGAACCAGTCCCATATGGAACAGAGACTTTGTGGAGCCTTAACCTCAATCAGTGCCCTATGTTATTTGCAACTTTGTTAAAGACATTAAAATTGCTAAGCATCAGGAGTGAGACACGATTGATTGCAGGGAGGCTGAACAGATTGGCAAAGCTAGTGCACCACTTAGGTTAAAAAAATCTTTAGGTAGCTTTTGGTATTACATCTGTTGAGGGCGAGTCACAACACTGAGTGAACCTTTCTTCGAATGGTGACGCGAGATCTCTCACATCCTGTACATTATGACAGGGCCACTGTGTACTCTCTCATCTGAAAGATGGCACTTTGGAGAGTGCCGCTGTGCCACATTACCAAAGTGCCACTCGGCATAGGAAGGGGATGTTTAACCCATCATGTTTGTGCCAACTAAAATTCTGGACTGGGACCTGAGCCCAAACATGACCATCAGCGTTGTCCTAGTGAAAGGTTTTCGGAGATTAGCTAGTGTTAACAAGGTTGTAAATACAGGAGGTCAGATCTATTAGTGTCTAAAAAAAGTGAAAGCGCTCTCAAAGGGTGCGTTAACAATTTGACTGGAGATAGTGAATTCTTTCCAGCGTGTTTAGGATCTTGCCAATACACTGGGTTAGAGGGAATATTCCACCTTACCCTCCCTCCATATCCTGACCTCTCTTCCCAAAACTCAGACCCCTTGAGGAGGGGTCCAGGAAATGCTCTCACCACGTTAAAAAAAACAGGTTCTCCCCCATCTCCCTCGGCCTAATTATCTTAAATTGTGTCCCTTCCAGCCACTGAATATCTTGAACGTGAAAATTCACATCTTTCTCAATATTTTCAACCTGGATTGGTATTTGTCAGTACGCCTGACTTGAGTTTTGTGAAATGGGGAGAAACTATTAAACAACATCTGTGCAGGACGTACAACTAGATGGAGTAGAAATTGCACTCCTTTGCACACACATTTTAATTTACTGACACTGTTCAGGTCAGTAACAGAGCCAGTGAACAATGGTGGACCTAATGTCGATCCCTGGGGGACTCCACTATCACTAGACAGATCCAAAACTATTGACTCCAGCATTTGCCTGTGGGATCACAACCAGTTCCTAATCCAACATAATTAATTCAGCTGACTTCAGGAATGCAGAGATAAAGAGATGGATACAGTTTAATTGCATTCCAAATGTTTGCCCAGTTTCCAGGCTGCATGTTATAGAAAGAGAGCACATTCAGTAACGATTGGAGTGGAGGGTCCCTGACAGGAACTCGTTGGTGGCACATCTTCTTGCTAATTTAATCGGGTAGTGGTCACTGATAGTTTCAATTCTAAAAATGAACATGGGAACCTGATATTGATGTAGGGTCTGTGACGCGGTAAAATGTCCTGCTTCGCAGCAGTGTTATCAGACAAAATTTGTCACTGAGGCACTTAAGGAGGTATGAAGAGAGATGTCAAAAAGCTTGGTCAAAGAGGTAGGTTTGATTGTGCTCATTCTCCATAGTCAAAGATGGCCATGACATCAACTAAAATTCATTGAGCTTTAGGTTCAATGTGTTCGAACATGGCTATTTTGGCATGAACAGGCCTAATGCATGTCGGACACACATATATTGTTAGAGCCAAAAAGGTGTTTGTGGCTCTAGACTTGTGAAGCTCACATTTCCTATTAGCCAGCGTGACTCTGTTCTGGGTTCACAGGAGGCAGCGCTTGTGGATGAGACTATGTCATATGGGGGGGCAATCTTGTGTGAGGCTCTCCCACGTCTCAGGGAGATGTTGAAACTCTTCCAAGTGTCCTTCTGGCCTTAAAACATTTCCTAGGTTTTAAAAATTGTCTTAAAAAGGAGTAGAGAGAGGTGGTGAGGTTTAGAGAGTGAATTCCAGAGCTTAGGACCCAGGTAGCTGAAGGCATGGCCACCAATAGTGGAGCAACCAGAATGGGAGAAGGTCATTTAAGTCAACCCATTTTGCTTTCTACCCAAACTGTAACTGCTTCCAAAGAGTTCCACACACCCCTTGTGAGAACATTAATGGTCCTTTAGTTGAGATCCAAGTCAGGACTAAGTAAAAGGCAGCCAGAATGAAGAATGAATGTTGAAGTCATTTTGGGCTATGAATTGCTCTTAATTCAGCCAACTCACAAAATGACCGTACGTTTCCAATTTGGATTTTGGCTGCTCTATCGGTCTATCACACGCAAAGGCAGGTGTTAAACATGCAAATCATTTTTCTGCATATTCTCAGTGGTTGTGTTTTGGATTATTCTCAAAGCAAAGATCAGAATCGCAATCCACTCTTGGACTCAACTAACCCAGGCAAATGCATAATCAAAACAGAGAGTGCTGGAAATACTCAGCAGGTCAGGCAGCATCTGTGGAGAGCGAGAAGCAAAGTTAAGGTTTCAGGTCAATGACTTTCTGTCAGGAATGCCTCAAACTGAAACGTTAACTCTGTTTCACTCTCCACAGGTGCTGCCTGGACCGCTGAGTGCCAGCATTTTCTCTTTTTATTTCAAAACTTCCAGCATCCACAATGTTTCTGGATTTGTTTCAGCTAAGTTTACACGGTCACACACATAATGAAATGAATCCAAGGGTAAAATTACAGGTCATATTTTCTTAACTGGACTAGTACATCTGTGCGACCCCCACAAAGGATTTTGCTGTGCACAAGAGTTCAGTGTGGAAAGGCAAATCAAATGAAAGGAATAAATATATTATGTTTGGCAAGAGTTTAACTGATTAAACGTCGCCTGGGTAAGCTTTCCAACCATTTGGTCAGGTTGGGGCTCTGTAGGAACTTTGCCCTATTACCCAGCTGACTGTCCTGCCAATTAGGCCTGCAATCTAGGCCCACAATCTAGGCCCGTTATCAAGCTTAGCCTCGTCACCTGGCAACCAGTGCAGGCCCAAAACCAGAGACCCATGGACTAATGATTTAATTTGAAGGAAGGCAGAAACCCAGTTTTTGTTGACAAATCACTAATTTATCCCCTCCCACTATTAATCATGTCGCGATCTCAATAGATACCAATAACTTTTAAAGAGAAATTTGAGCTTCTAGTTGTTAACTGAAAGGGGGATACACAAGATTTCACCTTGTAAAACTTTTACTGTCAAATGCCTAAAGAAAAAGAACACCATTAACTAAACACTATTTTATTTTCGTAGACAACTTATACTTCAAACAACTGAACAAATTTGGCCATTTCTACTTTTAATAACAATGAAAATCCCCAATGTTGTTATTCTATAGACATCCAATTCTCCTGGAACCAATCCACAGTGATTTGCAGCTCCCACGGGTTTTACCCTTGCCTACATTCCAGAGTAAGAGTTTCCCTGGGCATTCACACTCTAGCCCCAGCTAAGCATATCCTCCAGCCTTGTTTCAACACCTCACAAACTCAGAGTTCAACCCGAGAATGAGCTCCAACCCACATTCTGCATGGTGAGCGATGGGGTCAACATTTTCTCTGTTTAAGGTGCAAGACAGGCTGATTCTAGTCCCTTTGCCCTCTCCCCTCTCCCCTCTCAGTTAGCTGCAGACCTCACATGATCAAACTACCACTTCCCTCTTTCTGTGTGATATTCCTGGGTTTATAGGGAAGCCTGTAACCTGATCTCAGAAGGGCCTCCTCCACTCCCTTCTCCATGGCAACAGGAAACACATTAGCCTTGTATCCAAGTAGAAATGTTAATCAGCTATCTCTGATCGTCACTGCCTTTCATCTTAGAAAGGAAGGAACAGGTTCCAGCCCGATTGTTAACAACCTGATATTGATAATACCTTTCTGGGTCTTAGGAGACAGTTAGGAACAGCTGTAGTTGTCCCCAGGTATAAATAATTGGCACCTCCCTTTCAGTCAAACAATCTGAGCTTTCCATTTGATCTTTAATAATTAAATCAATCAGGCTTACTGTCAGATAAACTCCACTGAGGCCATTTAAACTGCATTGAAATATACACTCCCAAACTATGATAATCTTTAAATCAAAAGACATAGCCCTAAAACATAATAATCTTCTAAACCTCACACATGTAACAATCACAATTATTAAAACATCTATCTCCTTAACCCACTGTGCACTGGTCCAGTTCCCCAACCTTTCAAAAACAGGATGAAAGCCAATTTCTCATCAATAGTGTTAATTTTTAAAATTAATTTACAGGATGTGGGTGTCGCTGGCTAGGCCAGCATTTATTGCCAATCCCTAATTGCCCTTGAGAAGGTGGTGGTGAGCTGACTTCTTGAACCGTTGCACCCACAGTGCTGTTAGGGAGAGAGGTCCAGGATTTTGACCCAGCGGCAGTGAAGGAATGGCGCTATATTTCCAAGTCAGCTTGGTGAGTGACTTGGAGGGGAACTTACAGGTGGTGGTGTTCCCATGTGTCTGCTGTCCTTGTCCTGATACACTGCCCTGGAGCAATAGCTTAAATATTTTGTCTAGGAAGGAATCGTTGCTGGACTGTCATGGCAACTGCTGAATTGTTCCATGTTTCGGGAAGAGTTTTGATCTGATAAAGATGCGGGATTAAAGCCCTAATACAAAACTGACCGTTAACTGAAAGAACCATGGTCCAGGATTCCAATCAAATGAAGATCACAAGTGGAAGATCACAAGTGTCTAGCTAAGGACTACAAAGTCCAGCGAATCCGGAATCCATCAAGCGAACCATGGTCATGAATTTTAACGAGTCAAAGTCTGGAAACCTGCTCCCACAAAAACAGAATGCAAAGTAGAAACAGCTGGGTGCGAGTCACTTCAGAGCTCCGCAGATTCCAATACAAAAAATAAAAAATACCTGGAAAAACTCAGCAGGCCTGGCAGCATCGGCGGAGAAAAGTACTATTGACGTTTCGAGTCCTCATGACCCTTCAACAGTTCCTCGCTCCCTCCCCCTCCCCCTCCCCGCTCCCTCCCCCTCCCCGCCTCCCCCCTCCTCGATCCCTCCCGAACCTCACCTCCCCCCTCTCCCTCCCTCTCTCTTTCCTGCTGCCTCCCCCTCCTCTTTCCCTCTCTCTCCGTCTGCCTGCCCTCTCTCGCTCTGCTGCCCCCTCCTCTCTCCCTCTCTCTCCCCCTCCTCTCTCCCTCTGCCTCCCCCTCCTCTCTCCCTCTGCCTCCCCGTCTGCGTTCCCTCTCTCTCTCCCTCTGCCTCCCCCTCCTCTTTCACTCTCTCTCTCTCCTACTGCCTCCCCCTCCTCTCTCCCTCTGCCTCCCCGTCTGCGTTCCCTCTCTCTCTCCCTCTG